>NW_020524774.1:30000-47292 GCF_003368295.1 Carassius auratus | reverse complement strand
GTGTGTGTGTGTGTGTGTGGTGTGTGTGACATAGATATCTGAGGAATGCAGTGAAGAGATTTTTCTATTTTCACAGAGATCGCCCTGGAATTCTCTCAGCTTGAGGAACTCTTTTTCATGAAGCTTCTTAGAGAAACAAAACATTCATTCAAACATCACTGGGAAAACAAAGCCTACGATTACTAAATATGACAATGCAGAAATATATGAAAGGAAAAAATTTAAATCAATTATCTTTCTAGTAAATCTGGATTATTAACATTTTGCCATAATTTAATTACAAATTAACAAATAATCTGTTCGTTTGATTAATGATTACATTCATTATTTATTGTTTTAATTATATAAATATGAGTGCTGCTCCAGGACTTCAAGCTATATTTTGGAACACATGTTAATATAGTGAAATATTAATTAATATTAATAAAGGTTTACTCTTTTCTACTGTAACATATAAAAAAATTATAAAAATAAAATAAATTTTATTCCAGTTGATGCAAAGCATGGCCCATGGAAGGTCGTAACTCCAGTCTTCATGAACCTTCTAATAACATTATATATGCTGATTTAATTTCTTCTCTTGTTATTAGCAATGTTGAAACAGCTCAATCATCTAACCATGTTAACTTTAACTCATATTAACTGATAGACGAGCAAACTGTCTAACTAAAGTAGGACTGCACAAGTCTGACCAGCCAGAACCCTTGAAAAACAACTACTATAAAGATTATGAATATACACAAATACAAACCCAACAGTGTGTACATATTTCAAAATTCTGTCGTATGTTTGCTTATGTTAATATATTTGTGGTTATTAAAAGGGATAGTTCACCCAAAAATGAAAATGTTATGTTTATCTTTTTACCCGCAGGGCGTCCAAGATGTAGGTAACGTTGTTTCTTCAGGAAAACACAACAAAGATTTTTACTCGAAACCGTTGCAGTCTGCTCTGCACATTTTGTATGTTTCTCTTATGGCTTCAGAAGTTTGTCGTAAGTGCCCTGCAAAATGGACATGGACAGGATATTCCGCCATGATTCCAGTTCTAAGTGAATGTACAGTATGTTCATCACAAAGTGTGATGAAGTGTGCGAGACGTCAGTTTCAATTGTAATTATTTTATACAGAGTTACTATGTCACACTTGTCCGTGTGTGAAGATGTTGCATATCTCAAATCCATGAATGAATGTCCCGAAGTGAGCAAACTTCAGATTTCCCTCACAGGAAGTAGGGAGTACTGAACACTTTGTAGGGACCATGTCAATGGAACAGAGTTCATGCATGAAGCTCACTTCTAATGAGCTGATTATCTGAATCACATGCAATATATGCGAGAGCTGGGGGGGCGAGATATGGAATTGAGAACCGCTGATGGACAGTGAATGGGAATCACGGCTTTGAGAGTAAACAAAAAAAAACATACACAAACAAAACCAAATTAAACCCTGAGCTCGTGTCGATACATTGATGTGATGTGACACGAAACGATAGGTCTGTGCAAGAAACTGAAAAGTATTTTTTTCATTTTTTCCTACAATCTCAATTAGGATGTCATGCTCCATTTGATAGATAGGTGGAGGTAATGCACTATAAGTCTGCGCTCTGCCATAAAGCAAGATGAAGAAGTAGACGCATCATGCGCAACTGTTGTGAATGCGTTTAGGACAGTTTGGACATTGCAGTGAAATCAGATATAAATACTATTCAGGTTTAATGCACAGACAGATTGTTTCGTGTCTTTAAACATCAGTATATGGTCACGAGCCACAGGGTTAGACTTGGTTTTGTTTGTGTATGGTTTTTTGACTCTCAAAGCCGTGATTCCCATTCACTTAAATTATATGATTGACAGGCTGCAACGCAATTAAGTTAAAATCTTCATTTGTGCTCTACTGAAGAAAGTCACCTTCATCTTGGATGCCTGGGGGTAAGCAGATAAACATCACAGTCCAATTTTGGGTGGATTATCCCTTTATTTCACCACTCTAGATTTGGTTTAAAAATCATTAAAAAAACCTACATTCAAACAAAATGGACAAAAATAAACAAATAAATAAATACATGAACAAAAAAAAAAAGATCCAGTCCAATGTGGTATTTTCAAGCAAATAAATGATATGCTGTACGAATAATGAATATTATATACATATAAATATACAGTATATATAAATAATTAATACCTGTACGTGTGTGTGTTATGATTTTGCTTGATATTCAGCCATGTAACTAGAGACATTCAACAACAAAAAAGATTAAACACAAAAACCATCATATTGTTAAAAGACTGAATCCTATTAATCTGTATACAGTGGTTTGTATAATCATCTGTCAGTAGATTACTAGTTGTAACAACCACTCAGCACTCTCAAGCACACTAAACTTACAAACATTACAAACCACACACACACACACACACACACATGCGTGTAGCCTGTGTTATTGACTGCTTGGCATTAGTAGTCTCATTAACATAATTGGCACAATTGCTGTTGTTAATTAAGTCAGTGAAACTACCAGTTGACAGACCCCCCCCCCCCCCCCCGCCCCCACACACACACATGCACACACACACACACACACACTGCAATGCAATGTGCTCAACTTGACCTACTGTTTCTAGTGTGATGGATAATGCTTGAAAACAAATGTCAGGAATTTTCCCATATCATATTCATTATTTGATTTGAAATTTGATCAACTTTAAGTTTTTATTTCTGACAAGTAAAATAGAAACTAACCATTTAACCCTGTAAAGCCTGACATATTGAGAATAGTAAGAAAATCAATTTCTTTGAAATGGAGCATTAAATCTAAACAGAACATTAAAAAATCTATTAGTGTTTTTTGTTGCATATCATATTTGATACATCAGGTTTTAACGGCTCATATAGTATGATATAATGAGAAATTTAACTAATACTCCATGAGAGAAAAAAAAACACCCCAGTTTTATTAAGAGGCTCAAACTGAGCAAAAATATGCAAATTGCAGCAGTTGCTAAAATGTATATGGTAAAAGTAAAATGAAATTCTGATGCTATAATGAAAATCAATGAGATCTTGATGACAGTATAGTAGACGACCAAGAGAGATTGCATATAAATATCCAGTTGCCACTCTATATCTTCCAATTATATCTCAGTAAGATAATATTTAAATGTTTTAAAAGTTTATGATCAAAGCTCTGTAGTTTCAAGAAATATACTGTAACACAATGAACAATGATGACTGAGAGATGAACAAATATACAGTACATCTGAACATTATTTTTCTAAAAATGATGTTTGGATAATCAAGTAAATCTACAATACTTCAGTCCAGTAAATTATCATCTTTACTAACAATATAAAGTTACGCCTACTGTACAAAAATCAGAAAAATTTCACAGGAGAAAGACACAAGCTGTAGAGGGATGTTTTTAAAATGACACCAAAATGCCTAAATGATGAACTATCAATCAGACAACAGAAGCATGTAGTAGATTGTGAACAACATGTTTTTTCAGCTAAATTTGATTGAAAGTATATATTTGAGGGATAAATATTATATGTAGTGATGTCGTGTAACAACAACAAAACAGTTTAAAATGTATATAGCTAAAAATAGTTGACATCTTTCAGCGTAAACTGGTATTCTATTAAGAACACAGCCCCTCAAATCTCCTTTTTTTGCCATAAACCTCCTTATGTTCTGATCCCGACACTGATCTCTGATCAACTTCCTGTTCCTGCTCAGGTTGGAGAGGTGTGTGTGAGATCTGAGCGTGTTTCTGAAGAGCAAATGGCTGTGTGAATATTTCAGCAGATAAAGTGGTTCTGTCTGTTTCTTTTGTGTTGCCATCAAAGCTCTGCCGCTGACTTAAATAAAGACGCAAGAGCGGAAAAATTCCTCTGCGCAGTTGGGCGGATGGAAAATGATCTCTCTCTCTCTCTCTCTCTCACACACACACACACACACACAGAATGAGGGAGGGTTGTGGGCCGTTGAACAGACAGAACTGGGCCATCGGAGCATGTCACCGAGTCCCAAAGCTATATATACCTTTCACACACACACACACACAACACACACACACACAGGTTTTAAGCAAGTGTCACTATTAGTTTTTCTTCCAGACATGAGAGATTCCTTAAATCACAAATTAATTTTCTAAATGATCAAACTGCTGGACATTTTCATGTGATGACATCAAATCACAGATACATTTTCACATCTGATCATTTCTTAATCGATTCCATGTGATAAAAGGTCTTATTTGTATCTACGGTTATAATTATTTTCCCTAAGAAGTTCTATAAGAAATATCTGAAACAAAGATGATACTTAAATAAAGCATAATGAGGTCTCCGCTGAGTTACGAAAGAGCAACTTTTGAGTGATTAGAGAGAAGAGGAGAGACCTATGATGAGAGGAGAACAGAGGAGAGATGAGATGAGGCCGTATTGAGCTGTTGTTGTGCTGTGTCTCGCTCTCTGAGGGGAGAGACGGTCATTAATCACAACACAGATGCACCGAGAACCTCCAGAGATCACAAACTCCACAGAGACACACACACACACACACTGCATTACTCCAGCTCTGTGTGTAACCTTCATCTGTTAAAACAATGAAATGAACATATATGTGTAGTTTCAGCATTAACCATTTAAAATAAAGCTTTTCTCAGCAGTTATCAAAATTGATCAAGACACTTTTAATGAATCAGTCAGTATCTTGTGTAATTAATTCATTTGATCTGCAACATTATTATATGTTATATAATTTAATAGTAAAGTGAAATGTCCTCATATAGCCTGATCTTATGGCACGGTTGTGTTTATGAATGGTTAGAAAAAAAAAAAAAACAGAAAGGGAGAGTGAAAAAACATGAGAGCAGGAGAGTGAAAGTGTGTTGAGATAAATGACAGCTGCAGACAGCAGGGCCAGATTTGCGGTCACGGGTCATCATGGGGATCAGGTGTGTTTAGCGTGTGTGATTCGTCCCTTGAGTCCTGCATAATGAACACACACTTCCTCACGAACACCACATGTTAAAGTACTACACACACACACACACACACTGAAACACTTCTTCCTGACCTCTGCACTCTCTTGAAAGCTTAAACACACCTCACACACTCAGCTTCACCTTGCCAACTTTACCTTTTACTTTACCTTTAATATAAAGCCTCTTTAATGCTTCTTTACAGCACTTTAGGTTTAGCAGAGAACACTGTTCTTGTCAAGAAATATTATTGCTTCTATCAGTATCAGTGCCGTAGCCACGGGTGTGCCTGTGCCATAAAAATAAAAATAGATGCAGAATTATTTTTTATAGTCTCAATAAAAAATGTTTACTAAACTTGGGCTATTGTTGTTTAGAATATATATATATATATATATATATATATATATATATATATATTTTATATATATATATATATATATATATATATATTTATAATATATATATATATATATATATATATATATATATATATATATATATATATATATATATATATATATAAATATATTGTTCGCGACTCGGCTGATTCAGATCGGCACCTCGGAGTATATTCGCGACTCGGTTGATTCAGATCGGCACTTCGGAGCCTGTTCGCGACTCGGTTGATTCAGATCGGCACTTCGGAGCCTGTTCGCGACTCGGTTGATTCAGATCGGCACTTCGGAGGCCTGTTCGCGACTCGGTTGATTCAGATCGGCACTTCGGAGCCTGTTCGCGACTCGGTTGATTCAGATCGGCACTTCGGAGCCTGTTCTGGGACTCGGTTGATTCAGATCGGCACTTCGGAGCCTGTTCTGGGACTCGGTTGATTCAGATCGGCACTTCGGAGCCTGTTCGCGACTCGGTTGATTCAGATCGGCACTTCGGAGCATGTTCGCGACTCGGTTGATTCAGATCGGCACTTCGGAGCCTGTTCTGGGACTCGGTTGATTCAGATCGGCACTTCGGAGCCTGTTCGCGACTCGGTTGATTCAGATCGGCACTTCGGAGCATGTTCGCGACTCGGTTGATTCAGATCGGCACTTCGGAGCCTGTTCTGGGACTCGGTTGATTCAGATCGGCACTTCGGAGCCTGTTCTGGGACTCGGTTGATTCAGATCGGCACTTCGGAGCCTGTTCTGGGACTCGGTTGATTCAGATCGGCACTTCGGAGCCTGTTCGCAACTCAGTTGATTGATTCAGATCGGGACTCCGGAGCCTGTTCGCGACTCAGCATGTTTGAGATTTTTTCTAAATTCAGATCTGGACATCTAAGCAGTAAGTGTTTGTCAAACAGTTAATTGGTGATAAATGAATATTTGGACTTGAGGCTTTTTTTTACCTGTCGATTCAGCATGTACATGGACCCACCGGGTGGACACACTCCAGACTTAATCATCAGTAGGGCTCTAAACTTTTCATCCATTGTTACAGTGGCGTAATTGCTAGCTAGCAATATGTTGCAGAGCTCCTTTCTTAATTTTTTTTTTTAGCAAAAAACCTTGGCTTGATGAACAGCCGGACACAAGGCCTTATAGCGTTACACCTGATGAGGATGTTTCTCCCTCCCCGGGCCCAACATCAACAGACAGTGTTGCCAGATTGGAAAATGTCCAAGTATCGTACCATAAGTTCAAAGTTATCGTATTTGGAAGAAAATGATTACATTTAACCATTAACTACATTTTGACATGACCTGCAAATTAACACTAGGAGTATGGTTGGACGGAAGCAGTGTTACAAAAATACTATCCCATAATTTTGCACAGTAATCTGACAATAAATGTGGCACACCCAGATTTTCATATGCACACTCTTTTCTGGCTACACTACTGATCAGTATTGATTCTAAGTGCAAACAGTTGAATAAATGTTCCTGTTCCATGTGTGTTATTTGAAGTGTAAAGCTGTCTAAATTATTAGCGTATTGTTTAGATCAGGGTTCGGCAACATTTTCGGCATGACATACTCATTTTAATTTTTCTATTAAACCACTGTGCCAATGCACCAATGATTTCTGTACATTTTTAAATGATACGATCAAAACAATAACCCTTTTTGATTTTCAAGTAAATAGATTCTAAGGATTTTTTCATAAATGTTTTTTTTTTTTACTTTTCAAAAGTTTCTTGAATAACAGATATACAGTGAACACCACTGTAACCATTCAGTTTAATCACCGTTCTATATTAATGCACTGCTTTAATTTATGTGATAAACACACAAACAAACACACACACAGAGACCTGAGATCGCACTTTCCATATAAAATGTGAGTTATTTGAGCTGTAAAGTTTTTTTTTTTTTTACATAAAAGCAGTTAAAATCAAATGAAAAAATATATAAAAAAATGTACTTGCGTTAAAGATATAACAGATTCAAAAGTTTGGGGTCAGTAAGATAAATCTACTAGCTTTAAACAATCTATAATTTAAAGATTTGTTTTATATTTATTGTATATCTTTTTGTTAACAATTTTAGTAGCATAACTTTTTTCAACATGGATAAAAATCAGCAATGTTTCTTGAGCAGCAAATCAGCATATAAGAATGATTTCTGAAGGATCATGTGACTCTGAAGACTGGAGCAATTCAACTTTGCATCACAGAAATAAATTACATTTCAAAATACATTCAAATAGAAAACAGCTATTTAAACTTCTATGTAAAATTACAGTTTAAAATTACATTCTCTCAAAGCAAGTGCAATTATTCAGTGGTTTTACATTCACACATTTTAGCTTTTATATAAGTGACTTACAGTACAGTGCAATCAAGCTACACATTTTTTATTTTTTTTTACCAGTATGTGTGTTCCCTGGGAATTGAACCCATGATTTTTTGTGTTACTAACACAGTGCTCTACCACTAAGCCACAGGAACATTCTTTTAACTTTTAAATGCAAGCACATTTATGCATACATTTATATACAACAGGTTCAAATCATATTCAAATGCTATTGGTCAATGGACACATACTTACAGATATTAATTTATGACTTTGACCTGGTGTGTGCGTATGCATAGCTGTCAAAATGTGCGTGTCAGCATGTGTACTGAATTAACTCGCCTCGGACACAATAACTCACTCCATCTCCAGACGCATTTCTGAAATTTACACACACGCTGACACATTACCAACATACAGAACATCAGCACATTTAATTAATGGCACCCCATAAAAGTCTGTTACCGTAAACCATCTCCATCTTCATTAGCAAAAAACACAGTAAAGTGCTTTTGCTCTGAGCTTATGAAGAAGATATTAATTCCTGTAACTGTGAGGCTGCAGGAGCATCAAACACACTGCTGGAAGCTATCGACAGCTTTCTGTTGAACGTGTGTGAGAGGTAGTGCTAAGGAAAAGCTAAAACAGGCAATGTTTCTAACTTAACTACATTTGTCAGTAGCGTGACAGCAGCTTAGCAGTTTTCAAATAGTGCAGCTTTTCTACTAACAAGCTATTTTTCCCAACAAGCACCGGTGTAAAGCACACGGTTCAGTTATATTCTCCCACCGCACACCCAAAATAAGTCCAAACCACTGTCAACACTAAGCAATTACAAACCCAAAACACTATTATTTTAACCTAAACACAGTACATTCTGGAAAGGAGAGACCGGGGCTAGTTGTCACATCTGCACGAATGTGTGTTTTCTCAAGCAGTGCTTTTGAGTGTTGCTTTAAAACACCAAGAGCAGACAATCTTACTGGTCTTATTCATATAAATTATACTATTTTACATAGTAATTTCATACAACTTGTGACTTGCAATTCAATGGACACATACTTACAGATATTAACTGTTAGTACTGAAATATATACATCTCAGAGAGAACGGATTATTCACTAATCTTCTAATTTTGTATTAATGATTCTATTTTTAAATTATTGTCTTTATTATTTTTGTTCTGAAATTAATTTAAGCCTGTGCAGGTTTCCATTGTAAAAAAAATATATAGGTTTCCATATAGTGTGACAAAATGCCTCGCTATGGCATGTCATAAATAAAGCATATGTTCAATGAACTGTATCTTTTTGTCCTATAGGCAATAACAGTGGAAATGTTCAATAGTTTTTTTGCAGCCCAGACTTTAATAAGAAAACTGAAATTGACTTTCAAATATACACTTAGCATGAGAAATATTCACCGGAGTAAAAAAAAGAAAAGAAAATGTGACAACTAGCTCCGGTCTCTTCCACAAAGAAAATGCATAGAGCATTTTAGATTAAAAAAAAAAAGACGTGAAACATGACATTTTAATAAATAAAAAAAAATGTGCATATTAGAATGATTTCTGAAGGATCATGTGACACTGAAGACTGGAGTAATGATGCTTTGATAACAGGAATAAATTAGATTTTAAAATATTTTCACATAGAAAACAGTTAATATTTTACAATATTACAGATTGTCCTGTATTTTTGACCAAACAAATGCAGCCTTGGTGAGTATAAGAGACTTTAATTTAAATAAAAACAATCTTTGAACTGACTAAGTGACTAAGTATCTGTAATTTGTCTGTTAATTACAGGAAGAAAAAACTGGCAGTGTTCCTGAGAATGCGCCATATAGTTATGAAAAGTGCACCGTTGACTGTATAAATGACTTAAACTACTTTAAATTATGAGTATCTGGGAGCTTAGAAAACCACAGTTACAGAGCAGCTTCGACACATTAATATGAAATACAGTTTGAGTCTCAGTGTGTGTGTGTTTATGTGCGTCTCTGGAGTGCTTCAAGTGCATCTGCATGTGTGTTTCCCACCGCGTCCTGATGGTTTCTGCAGATTTTACGGATGTTATGAATAGCATTTACCATTCATTGTACAAACAGAGCTCCCACAGTACATAAACTCCTGCCACTGTATTACGCTTTACACGTGTATGTGTGTGTCAGAGGGCAAGAATATAATTGTATAAAGTGACTGTATAAAGTAGAGGTCTTTGGTCTCTAACTATGGCCCGCCGGTGTATCCAGGTTAACTTGAATGTATATTATATCCCATCGCCATGGAAACAGTGTGATTTTAATGAGGGCTCTGTGATTGGCCGGGTCTCGTCTTTCTGCACTGTTATTTTCGACCGTTCTGGCTCCGTAATGGCTGCGGCTCACGCTGTGGGTGTTCAGAAAATAAGCCCAGTAAACACAGAGGTCATTCGCTTGAATAGTTCAGAAAAAGCAAATGATATTTACATGAAAATGTATATCCTGACCGGGTCACGGTGTTCCCAGCACCCTCCGGGAACATGAGGGGACGGTACAAAGGTTGTTCAGTCTAGACGGAGTCAGAGAGCGGAACAGAGAGATATTGCAGCACTTGGTGGAATTCACATGGCTCTTCTTCACATCTCAACTTACTCAGCCCCGAATGTGTGTGTGTCCTCTGGGAGCCACAGCTGTCGTTTACGGCTCTTCTGGGAACCCTTGACCTCCAGGTCAAAATAAGGAGCATAAACTACTCTGAAGGGTCTGTACACACGTACTGTGTGATGACAGACAAACTCAGACAAACTGTGCATAAGATCATACATACATACATACACAGAACTACAGCATACAGCAGCAGTCTAACGCTTAGACATACTGTCCACATTATATATATATTAGGGGTGTAACGGTTCACAAAATTCACGGTTCGGTTCGATACGATACACTGATGTCACGGTTCGGTTCGGTTCGGTTCGATACGTTTTAGATACAGCAAAATGTAAAAACATCTCAACTTTTCAGAATGCCGCAAGCGCACCGCGGGTCATGTGACAAGAACTAACCAATCAGCTTCATCCTTTCCCGTAACAACGTTGAGAGCTCAGCCAAGATGAAGGATCAGCTGATCATAGTTGTATATGGATTGCAATTTTGAAATAAATTTAGTAGCAGAGCTACTGCAAGCGATTTTTAGAGCTGCAAATCCATTTATCCTTCGCTGAAATTTCCGCGTCTCATGGAGAGAGCACGTCATTGTTGCTTAGCAAAGACAGACGCCTCATGAGCGCTTCTGCCCAAGCGCTTTGGAAAGGAGGAGAAAGACGCGCTTAGCGTTTTCCATGCGTTTTTAGGCACGATATGTGAACGGCCCCTAAGGCGCTCGCTCACTCAGCACGCGCTGAAGGCTCGTTGCAAAATGTCTAATGCATTTAACAGACCAGAAATATAAGATCCTAAAATAACCAACAGGTCTGGTGTTTGGGTTGGATTCCCTGTAAGCTATAGTTTCTAAATGCTGCAGGGATAGTTTGCTGCGTGCATGTTTCTCCTTTTTTTCGTCTTTTCCCAGATAGTACTGACGCATATATCCCAGATATTCCCGCTGGTGTTTTTTTTTTTTTTTTTTTTGTAATCCCGCTGGTGTACCCTGTCATGTTGCAGATACGACATACCATTGTTTTTTTATCCACCACTCTCTTGCCATCACCATTATAGCTTAAAGGGAATCCAAAGTGCACCCAAACACCAGACCTGTTGGTTATTGGGGGATCTTCTCATTTCTAGTCTGTTAAACGCATTGGCTATTTTGCAACGAGCCTTCAGCGTGTACTGAGTGAGCGAGCGCCTGCTGAGTAGCCTAACATAAACATATAAGATGGTGTTTTTTCTTCTTCGGGAGTGTCAGGGGCGTTGCCTGTTACGTTGTTTGGGTTATTGGGCTACCTTGTTGAATGCATATCATTATATTTCTCTCTCTCTCTTTTTTTTTTTTTTTCAAATATAATTAATTACTCCAACGAACCGTTCGGTATACATAATGCGTACCGCGTACCGAACCGAAAGCGTCGTACCGAACGGTTCAATACGAATACGCGTATCGTTACACCCCTAATATATATATATACACTCACCTAAAGGATTATTCCTATAGGAACACATAATAATACTGTGTTTGACCCCCTTTCTCCTTCAGAACTGCCTTAATTCTATGTGGCATTGATTAAACAAGATGCTGAAAGCATTCTTTAGAAATGTTGGCCCATATTGATAGGATAGGGTCCTGCAGTTGATGGAGATTTGTGGGATGCACATCCAGGGCACGAAGCTGAAAGATGCTCTATTGGGTTGAGATCTGGTGACTGTGAGGGTCATTTTAGTACAGTGAACTCATCGTCATGTTCAAGAAACCAGTTTGAAATGATTCGAGCTTTGTGACATGGTGCATTATCCTGCTGGAAGTAACCATCAGAGCATGGGTACATGGTGGTCATAAAGGGATGGACATGGTCAGAAACAATGCTCAGGTAGGCCGTGGCATTTAAACGATGCCCAATTGGCACTAAGGGGCCTAAAGTCTGCCAAGAAAACATCCCCACACCATTACACCACCACCACCAGCCTGCACAGTGGTAGCAAGGCATGATGGATCCATCTTCTCATTCTGTTTACGCCAAATTCTGACTCTACCATCTGAATGTCTCAACAGAAATCATCAGAGACTCATCAGACCAGGCAACATTTTTCCAGTCTTCAACTTTCCAATTTTGGTGAGCTTGTGCAAATTGTAGCCTCTTTTTCCTATTTGTAGTGGAGATGAGTGGTACCCGGTGGGGTCTTCTGCTGTTGTAGCCCATCCGCCTCAAGGTTGTGCGTGTTGTGGCTTCACAAATGCTTTGCTGCATACCTCGGTTGTAACGAGTGGTTATTTCAGTCAAAGTTGCTCTTCTATCAGCTTGAATCAGTCGGCCCATTCTCCTCTGACCTCTAGCATCAACAAGACATTTTCTCCCACAGGACTGCCATATACTGGATGTGTTTCCCTTTTCACCCCATTCTTTGTAAACCCTAGAAATGGTTGTGTGTGAAAACTGCAGTATCTGAGCAGATTGTGAAATACTCGGACCCCCCCCCCCCCCCCCCCCCCCGACATGCAAAACATGTGTCCAAACTGTTAGACAGTAAATCAGTCCATCAAGTAAGTGTGTTATTCTATCCTCCAATTATACTTTCACACTTCTTCTCTATTTTTATACAGTTCATGAGACCTCAGAGTTCAGTGGAACCAATACTCCAGAAAGATACGAACAAAGTCTGCCTGTGTTTGTCTGTCTACACACATACAGTGGAACAAATATGTATTCGCACACTGCTGCATTATAAAAAAAGGAAGTGGAGGGGTCTGCATTCAAAAGATGTGCAAGCTTTTCTCAGAACAAACTTCACATTTCAGAGCCACTTTTTTCAACGATATTTAACCAGCTGCTCTCAAGGTCATTTTTCATGGATGTATGAAGTCAGATCTGCTCAAGTTCACACAGTGTCCCTGGCAGAATAACCTCATATTAACAGATGAACAATGCCTGACAACAACAAAGTGTCCAAGACTTTTCCTCTTCATTTTGAATAATACATTTATAGTTTCATATTTTGAAAGTAGAGGGATTGCTTCGAACAAGTAACTTAGATACTATTCAAAACATGTTGCTTTAATATCTGTATAAAATCTTGCTCCTCACACATGTATAAGATTTTTCACACATGTACAGTAACTTTCACACAAAATCTGTTGCTCCATCAATGTTCAATAAACATACACACACACACACACACACACACACACATATATATATATTTATTCATTTATATATTTTTTTGCAATCATACACTATGGGACGAAAAAAAAACATTTTTCTTAAAGTATGCCTTCAGCCCTGTTGTACTAATATGAATAAGAGTTGTCACTTTAACATGTTAATTAGTGCAATTAATTATATTAAAAAAAAAATAGTTTCACAGCTGGCAACACAGGAGAGAGCAACACAATGATCAGTTGGGCATTGAAGTGTGTGTGTGTGTGTGTGTGTGAGAGTTTGTACCTCAGCAGGTGGTATGCCCTCAGGTGGGCGGCACTGCAGAAGCACTTCCTGTTCGAGTGACACCTCCTTCCCCAAGGGTTCCTGCTCAAACGTCTTCCTCAAGACTGTGGAGAATGGAGAAAGAGAGGCGACTCATTAACTTACACTTCATTAGTCACATAGAAACCGTGCAGAATATTTCTTACATTTCACATGGTCATTTTATTTTGAAAATCTGTTTATTTCCAGGTTTAAATGGCAAAATACCAGATGTTCTCTCTGACTTATATAATAAGTAGCGCAGGATTCATTCTCGCACTGCAGTTAATCTCATTGTGATGTTTTCAGTGTGTGATTGGGTTCTTCACACAGGTGAAGAGTACAGCTCACAGGACGTGAGAATAATGCTCATATCTGCCATATTCTCAGGTCAAAGCAAACATTTGTTGTAAATATCTGTTTTTCCCTGTTGGTTTCTGTGTGTGTGTGTGTGTGTGTGTGTGTCTGTGAGTGGGTGTTGAACACAGAAGGCCAAACTCATCTCATCTTTAACACATCCTTCTCTCACACCTCGTGTGTGAACCTGTGAATTGTAAATGCCGAGATTTGTGTGAATAGTTGTGGAGGGGGTGAATATGTGAATACCAAACCTCTTTCTCTCTGTTGCTTTGTGAGATTTATGATATAGTTAAAATGCCCCTATTATGGATTTTCGAAAATTACCATTAATGCAGTGTGTAACACAGCTCTCTAAGTGAATGAAAACATCCTGCAAAGTTTTCAATCTGAAAGAGCGCCGTGTATAAAGTTATTGTCACTCAAAAGAAAGAGTTGACTCTGAATCATTGAAACGAGTAGTTTTTAAAACGAATCCCAAGCCGTTTCATGTTGACGTCAACATGAAACATGAGCATATTGGCCACCCACCTCTTGGTCTTTTCGCTTGGTCTGAATGAAAATGCAAATTCATTCTTTGCCACTAGGTGTCAAAAATATCTGTTTCTCCGGTAACGCTGTACACAAAACAGCACTGCGCTCACAAACGCTGCTTTACTAGGCATTACAGACATGATGTAATTAAAAAAATGATAGGTAAAAATTGATAGCCTGAATGCACTGTAAGTCGCTTTGGATAAAAGCGTCTCTTAAATGCATAAATTTAATTTAATTTAATTTAAATGAGTCCATTCAGTCCAATCACCGCAGATTAGCATCACTCAAAGCAGGGGTTTGACAAAATAAATCACTGAGCAGGTAAGGTAAAAATAAATGCATAATATTAGACAATGAAAGTGTTGTTGTTGTTTTTTTTTTACCTTGCATGCATGTCAACCTGTTGTTGGGGACTCCCAAAACCAAAATATGAAGCTTTCATAACCCATAATAGGGGCACTTTAAGACTTTCATATCTGTTCACTTCTTTGCTGAATGTCGTACGTGGAAGCCGTCCAGGCGGATGACGTAAGACATAGACGTTGTGTGATTAGTGACGAATGCAGAGACAAAACAAAACAAAATGCTGTTCATGAATTAGAAGCACAGAATGAGGACTTGTAAAGAAAAATGTCAGAGGATTTCAAAATAAGCCAGGAGGAACTTTGTTTCCTTTGCTCCTGCATTTGGTCATCCTATGTCATCTGCCTGCATGATGTCCGCATACAACAGACAGCGGAAGTGAGAAAAAAGTGTTTATTACGTTTGAAATCTGGATATTTATCATACAAAGATGCATTGATTCGTTAAAGGAGGCCTTTATTCAGTCCCCGGAGCCGTGTGAGGGACATTTTATTACAGATGCGCGCACTTTATTTCACGTCTTCTGAACGGTTGACAACCAACACCTGCTTACCCACACTGAAAGACTTGGAGGGGCCAGGACAATTTTTAATATAACTCCAGTTGTATTCGTCTGAAAAAAGAAAGTCAAATACACCACATAAACTGTATTTGGTAATGTAATTTATAGGTTACTTGTTTTAGGTAATATATTCTGGATACTTTTTAGATTATTAGTATTATTTCTTTTTTATCTAACTTGCTTTACACTTACCACAAAACATGCTATATCGATATAAAAGCAAAGAAAAAAAATATTTTAACATTTTTGATCATAAAGTGCATTAAATATTACATTAAAACAAGGTTTCCCAAACTGGGCTTAATGCAGTGGGTTTGTGAGTTGATAAAAAATAATTCATTAAATCATGGAAGTGTAAAATAAATTATTTAAACACTTGAACACTAAAAATAGAAATATTTTATTTTTTTAACTGCATTTCAATGAGACCATAACCAGACATCAGGGAACTGTGAACAAGTGAATGGGTTGTTAGATTATTAAAATATTAACTGACTAAAATGTTTAGGATTCCCTGCATTACATGGATATTTCTTCTCCAGACTTCCAAAATTAACAAATCCTGAAGGTTACTGGATATGATGACTACAGTGTTTTGCGGTTATACATCACCACTGTTTAGTTACTTGCATAATTACTTGTTTCATACAATTTTTTATTGCTTGAGAGGAGCTTTTTTCACCCAAATTCAGAAGCACGATTTGCAAATTTATTTGCATTTATTTACACTGACATTTACCTGACCATCCTATATTGTGATTCTAGTCAAAGCTAAATGGTATGACACAAAGTAGGAATTTTAGAAAGAGAAAAAAATTATTAAGGAGAATCAATAATTCATGAATGTTTTATTGCTATTGTGTGAATAATATGTAATCATGTAACCCATAAAACTGTAATCTGATTATGAGCATTATAAAATGTAATGTACTACATTTACGTCTACTTGATTTTTTGGAATCTGATTACATAATCATTTAATCATTTTTGGAGACATAGAGACAGATTTCAACTGTACAATGTGACCGGTTCAATAAATTCTGATTCAATTATTTGTTTGTGCCAGTGCACCAAAAATGTCATGTTCTTTCATTAATTCATTCAAGTTTTCTGTCTACATGTGTAATTTGGATGACTGAAATTAGTAAAAATGATTGAGAACATGACCAATTTTAACGCTTGCGTAAAAGATCTTCTTCTCAACAATAGCTGATGTGCTTGTAGTTGAAGATGATTCCCCTGAGCAGTTTCACTCGTCAAAACACTGTAAAAATATTGAGATCAAGAAACATATTTGCATAGTTGCTGCTCACCCTGAACCTTCAATTGTCTGCGCTGTGATTTCTCCATTCAACTGGACATAAAACACACACACACACGCGCACACACACAAGCGCATAAGGAAAATATTTTCAGCCTGTCAACCTTTTTACTGCTCTGCTCATTCAGACACAGTCACACACACACACACACACACACACACACACACACACACACACACACACAAACCATGCATGTCTGTTTTCCTTCACATTACTGATGGAGGTAATAGGCAAATAAATCACGTCTCAGAGGAGGTGTGTGTCCGTTTGTGTGTGAGCACGGTAATGCATTCAACTCATAGTTTTAGAGCTCTACATTGCTACAGCAACAAATCTT
>NW_020524774.1:0-25000 GCF_003368295.1 Carassius auratus | reverse complement strand
GTCATATAAATAATAGTTTTGAATTAAAGCATAATTATTACTATATTTATTTGTCTTTGTAGGGTCCCAAAACTATTATTTGACATGAATAAATCAACACATCTACATTCATGCTTCTCTGATGTCCGTTAATGTTCACATTGACATGGAGGTGCACATGTACAATTTCATCTTGTTTAATTCTTGTGTGTTTAATTTTTACTATTACTATTATTAATAAATTACTTATTAATTTTACTTTTTATTATTAATTAGGTTTTCTTTAACTCCCTCTCAAATCACAGTCAGATCACGTTAACTTTTTTTTTAAACAACTTGAAACCTCAACTGCAAAAAAAAATCCTTATATATATATATATATATATATATATATATATATATATATATATATATATATATATATATATATATATATATATATATATATATATATATATATACTTTTTAATAAACATTAAATTAAATAAAAATATAAAATGAAGACACTCATTTGTTTTTCATTTTTTTATTTAGTTTAACTTAAAGTACTAAAATAACTAATAAACTAATAAATAACAATTAATAAAAACAAAAACAAATAAAATTACAAAAGATATAAATATAAAAATAAATATAAAATATATATTTTATATAAATATAAAATCGAATTCAAAATATTAACAAAAACTATAATGGAATATCAGTTGACACTTATTCAAGAACATTTCCCTCATATTGTCCAAATCTGTATGACCGTGCCAGGTCAATACTTCATAAAGTTCACACGAAACTGCTGAAGCTGTTGACATTTTCTGTGTACAAAGTTCCTCAGATGCCCTGTGAACAGCTTGTGAGTCCACAAATCTCCCACCACGTCAGTGCCGATCGCACCGATGTCACATGATGCAAGCGAGTTGCTTTTATATATATTTTAGTGCTCTGCCAGCATACTTCTGTTGTACATGTATAAATAATGAACCCCTCAATGTCTCCATTAAATATTCCCGGATAGAAATCAATAGTTCACACTTACCCTCTGTGTTTATTTGTTTAGTGCTTTGGGTGTTTGTGTTTATGGCAGCATTTGGTGCAGAATGCTTGATGTGAACGGCAAAAACCTCTACCCTTGAACGGAGAGAGTGAGGTGAAAGGACACACTTACACACATGAATGTTTAAACAAACATCACTCATGGTCAAGCAGCTATAAAAGAGAAAAGAGAAGGATCCACACAGGATGAGGTGAAGAATGATGATCTAACTTTATGATTTATGATTTTCAAGAACTCGTTGCAGTGAGTAAACAGACAGACACACACACTGCAGGGATATTGCATTGTTTTCCTTTAAAATATCCACAACAATAAACATTTATTTGAGAAGCGAATTTCATAGGATGTAAGACGAATATATATTTAATATGTTTTATTTTGAACTACTGATAGACAACATCAGAATCAGAAAGATCAGAATCAGAATCAGAATCAGAAAGAGCTTTATTGCCAAGTATGTTTGCGCATACAAGGAATTTGTTTTAGTGACATAAGCTTCCAGTACACAGAGACACCAACACACAGACAAAAAAAAAAAAAATGTAGCCAAATAAATAAGTATATAAACAATTGTGCTATAAATGATAATGGGATAGGATTGAAAAAGATGCAGGGATGTACTAGGATGGAGGGGTAACAAATAAATATAAGGATGTTGCACTTTTGTTTGCATAAGCATAAGTGGGGAACATTTAACTGTTCATGAGGTAGATTGCCTGGGGGAAGAAACTGTTTTTGTGCCTTGCTGTTCTGGTATTTGCGGCTCTGAGACGCCGGCCAGATGGCAAAAGTTCAAAAATGGGGTGACTTGGATGTGAGGGATCCAGAGTGATTTTATGAGCTCTTTTCCTCACTCTGGATGTATACAGTTCTTGAAGGGTGGGCAGGGGAGCACCAATAATCCTCTCAGCAGTCCGAACAGTTCTCTGTAGTCTTCTGATGTCTGATTTTGTTGCTGAACCAAACCAGACAGTTATTGAAGTACAGAGGACAGACTCAATGACGGCCGAGTAGAACTGTTTCAGCAGCTCCTGTGGGAAGTTAAACTTCCTCAGCTGGCGAAGGAAATACAACCTTTGTTGGGCCTTTTTAACAATGGAGTCAATGTGATTGTCCCACTTCAGGTCCTGAGAGATGGTGGTTCCCAGGAATCTGAATGACTCCACTGCAGTCACAGTGCTGTTCATGATGGTGAGTGGGGAAAGTGCAGGGGGGTTTCTCCTGAAGTCCACGATCATCTCCACTGTTTTGAGCGTGTTCAGCTCCAGGTTGTTAAGACTGCACCAGACAGCCAGCTGCTCAACCTCTTGTCTGTAAGCGGACTCATCACCGTCCTGGATGAGGCCGATGACTGTAGTGTCATCTGCAAACTTTAGGAGCTTGACAGAGGGGTCTTTAGAGGTGCAGTCGTTGGTGTAAAGGGAGAAGAGCAGAGGGGAGAGAACACATCCCTGAGGGGCACCAGTGTTGGTGGAGCAGCTGTTTGATGTGAATTTCCCCAGTCTCACTAACTGTTGCCTATCTGTCAGAAAGCTGGTGATCCACCGACAGATCACAGGGTTGTTGGGATGAAACATGAAACATGAAAAAAAAAAAAAAAATACAATACCAAACAAACAATAATTAATTAAAAGAGATGTTAAAAAACAAACAGGAAACTCGATTTGCATCACCTAAAGTTTTTGCAAGGCACCAGAAACAATGCACGGCAGCTAAAGACAGTTAAAAAGATACGAGAAAGAAATGAAATGAAATGAAATTTTGTGTTAAATATTCTATCACAGTCACTGGAATATTCTGAGGAACTGCTGTCTTAAATTTTTTAAAAATTAATATGAAGCGTTCAAAAATAGTGACAAAATAAAAAATAGGGATGTGGAACGGTTTTCATTCCACAAATGGTTTAAGTGTTCCATGTATGTTTTGTATGGGGTGACAAATAATTACAGTGTATAATGTAAAATGCAGTATTTCGAGACAAAACAAGGTTGCATGCTGTAAATAGAAATGTAAAGTCAGAACTTTATTTTACACATTATTGCACATTATTTTGCACAAATCTAAATGTTATTTTGTGCAAAGATGAAATATACTGCATTCACAAAATGCGAATCCTGTGAATGAGAATGGCATTTCATTGATGAAAGGGGTCGTTTGGACTGCAAAAATATGAAGACAAAATGCATATCTCATTCACAGAATTAGCATTTTGTGGATGAACCCTCAAAACCCTGAGATACTCTGAAGGAAGGACCTCTCCTCAACAACACATGATTTGAGGCATAATCTCTGCAGGACGACCCACTGTGAACCTTAACATTTAATGTTAGAGGTTTGTTCAAAGCACTATGAGCACTAGCAGTAATAATATTGCCTTAAAAACACCTCTAACATTTAGTGCTGGATGAACATCAATACAGCACAGCCTTGCAAGCATAAAAACACACAAAGCATGTGAAAGCACACACACATAAACCCAGGCAGAAAATCAATGACAGCAATAATGGGATGGGGTGCGTTTACAATGAGATCTGTAAGCACACACACACACACATTTTCTTTTGGATTATTATATACAAATAATATGGATTTAAAACTGTTTGTGGTTTTCTCTTTGGGACTGATGAATCTGAAACACTGAACAACTGCATTGTGAGTACTGTTCACAAACATACTCTACTTTTCAAAAGGTTTGGGGTCAGTAATATATATATGTTTAGCAAATGAGCATATTATGATGATTTCTGTGTCATGTGACACCGAAGACTGGAGTAATGATGCTGAAAATTCAGCTTTGAATACAGAAATAAATTACATTTTAAAATAGATTTCAATAGAACAAAGTTGTTTTAAATTGTAATAATATTTCAGAATATTACTGTTTTTACTGTATTTTAGATCAATGAAATGCAGCCTTGCTGAGCAGAAGAGACCTATTTCAAAAGCATAAAATAAAAAGTACAAACCCAAACTTTTGAACAATGGTTTATAGTTTCAATAAAAGAGCGTCAAGACTGAGATGTTTAATAATATTAGATGAATACTAATTAATCTAATTATGTTATACAGTAAATTCAGTTTTTATAAGCTCAAAAGATAAATGGGTAACACTTTAGAATAAGGTTCCATTAGTTAATGTTAGTTAATGTATTAATTAACATGAACAAACAATGAATAATACATTTATTACTGTATTTATTCATCTTCGTTAATGTTAGTTAATGAAAATACAATTATTCATTGTTAGTTCATGGTAATTCACAGTGCATTAACTAATGTTAACAAGCACAACTTTTGATATCAATAACGCATTAGTAAATGTTGAAATTAACATGAACTAAAACTTATAAATGCTGTAGAAGGATTGTTCTTGCTTAGTTCATGTTAACGAAAGTAGTTAACTAACATTAACTAATGGGACCTTATTCTAAAGTGTTACCGATAAATGGTTGGTCTTCTAGAAAACAATGGAAACTTACAGTCCTTGACATTTTCTGAATGGCGTTCTGTTAATAAGTAAATACACTAACACGTCTGTTTAAACGAGGCCCTCTGAGACAAAGAGCGCAGCAGGAAACCAGATAATGAGACTCAATCTGAATCTTCTGCACAATTTCTTTCATGACAAGGAACTTTTTTTTAACCTTGTTTACTCACAATTGCCAAAACGAACAATGAAATTGATTCATAATGATATTACGCCATCCCAAATAGAGACAGATAGCGAAGCCAGAGGGAGCTCGTGGCCGGCGAACAAAGCCAGACCTAAACTGAACAGTGAGTGAAAATCAAATTAAAAGCATAAACTATATCTCTCTCTCTCTCTTTCTCTCTCACATCATTTTTTTATGATAAACGTTACCGTCGCACATTAAGACCCCCCCGATAAAGTTCAATGACAGTGTTTAGAGCAGGCGGCCCATAATAACTCTATGCTCTGACCCGAGTAATATCCGAGGTGTGATTATGACAGTAAAGTTTCCACCGCAGAGATATTAGAGCAGAATTACTGCAGTGAGTTGATATCAAAGATCCATTAGAGTCATTAGCTCAATAGGAGCTTGTTAACCTCTGCGTAATGAATCGAGCTCTTCGCTCGCCCACACTGAGAGCAGCTCGTGTTGGTTTCTCCTGCGGTGAGGTGATTGCGCTTCAGCCTCAGCCAATATGTGCTATTTTTGCTCTAAATGATCGAACATTAGTGGAGGGCTGCTTACTTTCCTAACCTTGAAACGCTAGGCAGTGCAAAAGCTTGGTTTCATTTCAAGATTGCTACATTCTTAGTGCTGCTGCAATTGAGTGCTATAGTTGAAACATTGACCTAAAAAGTATTATTCTATATTCTATATAAGTTCTCATTCAGTCTGGGGTCAGCTAATTATTACTGTTATTAAGCAAGAATGCATTTAATTGATTAAAAGTGATTTCTGAAGGATCCTGTGACACTGAAGACTGGAGTAATGATGCTAAAAATTACACTTTGCATCACAGAAACAAATTGCATTTTACAAAATATTACAATAGAAAACAGTCATTTTAAATTGTAATAATATTTCAAATTATTACTGATTTTACTGCATTTTTTTTTAAATAAATGCAGCCTTGGAGAGCAGAAGAGACATCATTAAACAAACTTTTGAACTTCATTTGCATTCATTCATCTTTTTCATATCAGTACAGTAACGAGTAATACCAATATGCCAATAACTATCTGCTCTGCACTCATAGTTTTTATGTTACTGAAAGTTTCCATGTATAAAACAATTTTGAAAGTGGTAAAGAACTGACTAGTAAATTGTGACTTGTATCTGACTATCACCAAAAGTGGATCTGGAGCACTCACTGTTCTTGGCTTTTACTCTGTATTATGTTGTCACAATGTAAAAAGACATTTATGCGGTTGGCAGATACTCTGACTTTGCATTGAATGTATACATACCGAGATGCATCAGTTCATGCATTCCCTGGGAATTGAACCCGTGACCTTTGCACTGCTAATTCTATGTGATAGTTTGAGCTACAGAATCGTGACACCTTATTAAAAAAAAAAAATTGGCTTTTCAAATGCATGCTAAATAAAATAATAAATAATAAATAATAAAATGTAAAAAAAATATTAAATGTAAAAATAAAATGTTAAAAAACTAAGAACATTTTAAAGTAGTATTTTCTTGTAAAATGTACTCTAATGTTAAACATTGAACTAAATTGATCTGAATTCATAATTGTGAAATATAAACTCAGAATTAAACTCAGAACAATATCAGAATTATGCAATATACTGTAAATCGCAATTAGGAGAAAAATAACTCAGAATTGTAAGATATATACTCAAAGTTCCGACTTTCTTTTTGAAATTATGACTTTTATTTTATTTTTTATCCCATGTCAGAAACAAGCTTCCATATATATCCACATCAAGCGGTCAGTGAAAGTGGTCTAGGTCGCTCTCATAACATTGCATAAATAATACACAAACCTGTACGTGTCAGGAAGGGGTTTATCTATCTCTCTAGCAAGCATGAATAAAGCAGAGCTATCACATTTTTATTGCACCTCAGAAAAGGCAGTAATGTTTCCGTCCCATAAAAGAGAGTGATGGCGAATGTGTGTGTGACTGACCCGACGTCTCGTCCACCCGCTCCTCTATGGTGTGTTCTCTTTGATGGACCCACTCGCCGTTGCATTTGAAGTAGATCTGAGCAGCAGGCGTGGCCGTGCAGTAAAGATTGACAGCTTTGTTCTTGATGATGTAAGCATCCTCCGGCTCCAGCAGGAAGTGTGGGAGGGGCTCCGGAGGGTCGCTAGGGAAGGTCTCCGGCAGCTCACCCAACCCCAACAGGAAGTCATCATCACCTGGGGAAAAAAAGACAGACAGCATGAAGCATCAGGAAGTGAGTGGGAAATGTAGAGTAGCGTACTGCTTTTTGATGCATTTAAAAACTTCCACTAGAAGATGGAAAAAAGTCTGGGGTCAGTAAGATTTTTTAAAGAAATTAATACTTTAATTTAGCAAAGATGTAAGAGGGTGATCATTTTAATTTACGTTTTGAAATAGATTACAAAATAAATATTTTGTATTTTCAACTGTAATATTATTTCACATCATTACTAATTTAATTTATACATTAAAGTAGATTACAACATAAAAGTATGTTACAATATAAAACAGCTATTTTAAATGAAAATTACATTTATGCATTTAGCAGACGCTTTAATCCAAAGCAACTTACAGTGCATTCAGGCCATCAATTTTTACCTATCCTGTGTTCCCGGGGAATCGAACCCCAAACCTTGCGCTTGGTTGCGCAATGCTCTACCAGTTGAGCTACAGGAACACTATTTTAAATGGTAAGAATATTTCATTACATTACTAATTACTAATTTTAATTTATATTTTAAAATATATTACGATGGAAATCATTTTAAATTGTAATAACATTTCACAATATTACTGTGCTTTTGAGGGGTGGTGTACAATTGAAGCATTGTATAAAATGAGTATAAATTAGGTGTAGAATGCATAACACATCTCTCAATATCTCTGAATTTACTTTGCAACAGAAATCCCCATTACGCCAATTCATTCACAAATGACAGTTTTCTCAGAGCCTCTCCGGAGAGGTTTCATTTGCAGAAAATGGTGCAGGCCTGTATTTGGGTCTCAATATGAAACAGGATCTTACAGTCGTCTCTAACTGATCCCTGTTTAATGGAGTAACTGCTGCTTATTTTTAGCTCAAGTTCAAATACACATGACGTTGTGAGATATCTGAATGAATAAACTAATAAATGAATGAACAGATGCATAAATAAATGGATAGACAAACTGATACTTATAAATATATGAACTAATGAACAATCGTAAATGGATGAATGGATTAACAAACAAATCAATGAACATATGAATGAAGAAACAAATTAACATGACTGAATAAATTAATGAAGAGGCAAAAGAATAAACATTTAGTGATATTTGTTTGCATTTGTATGAATGTTTGAACAGATGAATAATCACATAAAATTAACAAACAAATTAATGAATCTATGAACCAATGAACAAAGAAGAATGGACATATTATTAAACTGAAGAACGAATTAATAATTATGAGTATGTACAAAAATCAGTGAACATACATGAACAGAATAATCATTTAAACTAATGAATGAAAGAACAGAAATAAGCAAAAACAACAGTGTAAATAAAACTAATATTATATATTATATATTACAAATAAACATGAATTAATAAACGAATAGACAAACCAAAGAACAAATAATTTCTATATTTATGAACATACGAATGATAATGCAAGAATGAATCAATGAACCATTCAACAAACGAATGAGCGAACAAGAACCTATGAACTAATTAAACAACAAACATAAATATTTGAATTAATAAATGTCACTGAACATATGAATTAATTAATAGATCAAACAAAAGCTAATGAATGAAAGAACAGAAATAAACAGATAAACAAATAAGCTAATGAATGAACAAATTAACATGATGAACAGACAAAATAGCGAGCATGGATTATTAAAGTAGTGAATGAATAAATGAACTAATAAATTAATAAACTAATGAAGGAATAATAATAAACTGCAGGTTTTTGTCCAAACTGTAGTCACATTTTCAAAACTGTACACACAGTAAGCACAATATCATCACATTAACACAACTTGTGTTGTTTTCATACAATATTCAGTCAATTAACACATTTCTAAAATGCTTACATTTTCTTTTCACACAAGCTTTCCCCACACCAAAATCATGGCTATTCCTTATCTTTCCTTTTTTTAAATTTAATTATTATTATTTTTTTTACAAATGCTTAAAAACAGCATGACAGAAATGAAGACAATGTTCCAAACGTTAAATATAGTGTAAAGCCTCTACTTTACAGTTTCCATTATATCAACTTAGAGTAAAAAAGACCACTTTGAATTGATTTAGCTGATGCAGAACAATGCAAAGAATCAGAGAGAGAGAAAATAATAACTGGGAGAGGGAGAGGAATAGTTGTAGAAGGGAAAGGAGTGGTTGGATCAGAAAAAAAGAAGAAGTGGTAGGGAAGAGGAGTAAGCTGGACTCTTTTCCCCGTACACGTGCTTATTTCTACCATAGAATATAAAGTCTAACGTGCATATTTGACTTTTATTCTTGCAATTGTGAATTATCTCAAACTCGCAATTCCAAGAACAGAAGTCTACATTGTGAGATAAAGAGGAAACGAGATGGAGACAAGCTTGCATAGTAACCAAAGGCCATGTGTGTTGGGATTTTTGTTGATTACTGGCATCAGCCACCATCTACATCCACTGGAACACTATTTAAATCGAGGTTATAAATTGAATTTCTTCATAGGGGACCCTATTTTTTTTTCTTCTATTGTACATTCTATGAAGTAATGACTCATTCAGTTTTAGACAGTGTGTTGACAAGAATAAACACATTCAACACTTAAAAATATAATATAGGTTTCAGTTTAAGAAGGTACAGTAAGTTTAAGTAGCAATTTGAATCATACAACAAACTAATGAATCAAAGAATACAGAAATAGACAAATGAACAGAAATAAACTGATGAATGAACAAATGAACATGATTGATTAAAGATATGATCAACTAATTCAACAATGAAGAAATTATTCAATAAATGAACAAACGTATAAACTAATGAACAAAACCAATGAACTATGAATGAATCAATTAACAAACCAGCGAACCAAAGATAAAAGAAATGGACAAATGAACAGAGCAACAAAAAACCCAATGAATGAACAAATGAACATGAATGAATAAATGAATGAAGAGACAAATTAATAAATAAACAAATTAACTAGTGACTTGAGCAAATGAACGAAAACCAACAAACATACGAATGAATAAATCAATAAACTACTGAATCCAAGAACAGAGACAAAGAAAAATGAGCAAGACAACAAATAAACTGATAAATGAACAAATGAACGTGACTGACTTGACAAAAAACAACATGAATCTAAGTAATGAATGGATAGATGAACAAACTATTGAAAGAATGAACAAATTACAGAATAAATGGAGAAAGTTGAATTGGTTGATTTTTTTTTTATATAGCATTTTTCACGATGCAAATCATTGCTAAGCAGCTTTACAGAAAATTTCTAAATTATATTTAGTAATTAGAACTGACGGACAGATCAGTTAAAAACTCTCCTGTTCATTTCTGTAACACAATTTCACTGCCAGCACAAATGCAGACATCTTCAATATTACACACACACACACACACACACACACTCATGCACATAATGGATGGATCGTAACCCAGGATGCATCGATCCCTGGAGTCATCAATACATAGACCGGATACTTCCATTACACACACACACACACACACACACACACACACACACACAGTAAAAAGACATGGCACGAGCATCAGATTATTATTGAATGCCTCTATTAGATGCTCGCTGACCCATCCGATGGCACGCAGTCCGCCTCATAACTCTTCTCTCACACACACACTGAGCTGCTTTCACCCCAAATTAACACTCTGTAGGGTACATTACCTTCCATTAACGGGTCACGGCACAGCCATACTATCTAATGATGGGCCAAGGGCCGCGTCTGGTTTGTTTGGGTCTGTGTTGTGTTTCCAAATGCTAATATTAGACAAATGAGCTAAGATGATTCATTTATTTTAATCCCAGATTAATCTTACACACACAAACAGTCTCACTGGTATCTACTCTATTAAAACACACAAACAAACCTGATACTCTTCAAATAAAAGCCTAAACATGCTTGGGGTTAGTGGTATCTTTAGGCACATCGTGATTCAGTGTGACTCAGTTCTGGGAATCATGATTCAATCCTAAATGGGTTTAGTGAATGCAGCATTTAATTTTTTTAACCTATGTACTTACAGTAATAAATTAACTAACTAAATAGCTTCAAAACATAAGAGGAAACACACTTTTTGAACTAGAAAGGATGAATATGTGAATGATGAAAAATCAATGAACATATGAAGAAACAGATGAATCATTCAAAAGGTCATTGAACAGTGAATAAGTGAACACGACTGAATAAATGAATAAAAATAAAAAGTGCAAACAAGAATAAATGAATTAATCTAAGAATGAAGGAATGAATCTACACTAATGAACAAACAATAACAATGAATCTATGATTGCATGAACAAGCAAGAATAAATCAATTAATCTATGAATGAATAAACAAGAATGAAGTAATGAATCTACACACTAAATAACAAACAATAACAATGAATCTATGATTGCATGGACAAACAAGAATAAATCAATTAATCTAAGAATGAGTAAACAAGAAGGAAGGAATTAATCTGTGAATGAATCTACAATTAAACAAGAACGAAGGAATGAATCTATAAATAAAAAAACTAAAATAGAGGAATACATCTATGAATGAATGAACAAACAAACAAACAAACAAGAATGAAGCAATGAATCTATAAATAAATAAACAAACAAACAAGAATGATGGAATGAATCTATAAATAAACAAACAAGAATGAAGGAATGAATCTATAAATAAACAAACAAGAATGAAGCAATTCATCTATAAATAAACAAACAAGAATGAAGGAATGAATCTATAAATAAACAAACAAGAATGAAGCAATTCATCTATAAATAAATAAACAAACAAACAAGAATGATGGAATGAATCTATAAATAAACAAACAAGAATGAAGGAATGAATCTATAAATAAACAAACAAGAATGAAGCAATGAATCTATAAATAAATAAATAAAAGAAAAATAATGAATGAATAAATCTATGAAGGAATGAACAAACAAACTAACAAGAATTAAGGAATGAATCTACACACTAATGAACAAACAAGAATGAAGAAATTAATCCATGACCAAATTTACAAACAAGAATGAAGGAATGAATCTATGAACAAATGATCAAAAGAAGAAAAAAAAACAAGAATAAAGAAATGAATCTATGACTGAATTAACAAACAAACAAGAACGTAACTATGAACAAATGAACGAGCAAAGGAATGAATCTATGGAAGAACAAATGAATGAAGAAATTAAATGAAATAATGTGTATGAACAAAAAGCATTAATTTGGAAAAGAAAACACTGAAGCTTAACAGAGTCAAAGCACTCGTTTCTCACATCCTGTGCAATGAAGCTTTTAGAATCAATGCACAATCTTTTTTTTTTTTTTTCACCCAAACATAAAGTATGTAAAGGTCAGAAAAAAGGTGGAAAATCATCATGGAGAACTGAATTGTGTTATAAGAAAAGTTGACTAATGTTATAAGGGCTCCTGAAGTGTAGGATAAGTCCTTTGGAAGCGTTCTCTTTCTCTTTCTCTTTCTCTGGCTGTTCTCCAGTGCTCTTCTCATCGTCTCTCCTCTCAGGTGTCAAAGGGTTCAGATGATTAACTCTCTTAATAATGGGGCTTAAAGACCAAGCTGGGACCTTTCACACAACGAGTGTGAGTGAGAGGGGTCACGTTTATTAGCTTAACCTTCCAGAGCGTGAGGATATTATTGATGAACAGTGAACGGTCCAGTACTGCAGGAATATTCCAGGTTAAATACAACTTAACCTCTATCGATGGCATCTAAGACACGCCATCAGCTACTACAGAAAATAATCCCTCCGTTTCTAAAAACGAGCAGAAATAATGTTTACAGTAATGAATTTCTAATGGACATCCATGGGCCAAGATATTCCGGAGGGAATCAGTTTTAATCTCTCTATCACACATGGCTGGCTTTGAGTTTGTCCAATATTATACAGACTGCTGCTGAATTAAATGGACTATCCAAATAATAATAATAATAATCATAATCTGGGTGTCAGGTTATTAAATAATTAAAAATAAATTTAAACAGTGAAGAAATTAAGTTCTGATGCAATAGCATGAGAAAAGGAATGCTAAAGCATCATGAATGTCTGATTTTTAAATATTTGAACGAAAGACAAAACAACAACAACAAGTTCAGATGGGAAAAATAATGCAAAATTTGTACTGGTGCATCAGTATATAATTGTTAAAAATCAATTGAATCATGTGAATGATATTATTATATTATTATTTAATAATTCATAACTTATTTATGCAACAACATAAAGGGAAAATGCTGAATAAATGAATGTATCATATAATTAATAAATTCATGTATTGATGCAAAATCATGAAAAAAATTATGAAAAACCAACATCAGTAATATTATCATTAATAATCAGATGAATTAACATTCATTACCTTACAATAATTATTTACAGATATTCTCATTACTTTTACAGAAAATACCACAGCAAACAAACAAACAAAAAAATTCAATTGCATCAGCTCCATTGTAAGTTTATACAAGGACAAATCAAAATCCACATCTGCCATGGATGCTGTCCATAAACATGACATCAAAAAATAACCCAGAATATTCTCTAATAAGAGCAGAGGTAATTAATGTGATCATAGATCAAACATCTCCATCAGCACTCCAGCAATCCACTTCCTGTGTGTGTGTGACAGTGTATTAGACACAAAGTCAAGGAGAGGCAATGCAGCGTGGATGAGCTCTTATAATCAACAGTGTTTATCACTCGTCCCCAGACTCATCATTTACACACCACACTATGATAAACATCACGTTTAATTACTGACCCAGCATGAGGAAACACACCGCCAAGAGCAGCCGGCACTTCAAAGCTATCAGGAGCAACCAGACCGAGCTGCATATATATGTGTGTGTGCTTGTGTGTGTGTGTGTGTGTATTCAATATTAGCCCAACACATGCTCATTTAAATACAGACAATAGCTGTGTTTGTCCTAATGAACACTCATGTGAACACTCATCCATCATACATATGACACACACGACTAAAGCTCAGCTGGATTCTGTCTGGCACACACATGTTCACTTCACTTCTGACTTCTATTCACGTTAAAGTACTATAGACTAAACCGAACCATAAAACACTCATGGACATTTAAAACAAGATATGTATAGATATTTTAAAACAGGTCAAACTTAATTAATAATAATAATCATATCATACACAATTAATTAATATAATATTCATTATAATTTTTAAATAAATAATCGTGTGTGTGTGACCCCAGATTTTTGTGATTATGTGAAACTGAAATTGAATAAATAAGCTTTCCATTGATGTATTGTATGAACAATGGTTTGTTATGATAAGACAATATTTGGTCGTGATACAACTATTTGAAAACCTGGAATCTGAGGGTGCAAAATCTAAATACTGAGAAAATGTACTTTAAAGTTGTCCAAATGAAGTTGTTAGCAATACATATTACTAATCAAAAATTAAGTTTTAATATATATTTACTGTAAGAAATGTATAAAATATCTTCGTGGAACATGATCTTTACTTATTCCTAAAAACGATGAACATTAACTCTTGCATTTAATTTAATATGACAACTTACATGCAAATAGTTTTTATGAATGTTTCACACCGAAATGCATGATATTATAGAGGCTGAAAAATTCAAACAGTGACACTGGAGCTATTAAAAATGCCTCTCTCTGTATTTCTGTATACATTACATTCATATGTTTTGGAAAAGTCTGCGCAGTGTAATTTAGTAACTGCTGTTTTAAACTGGGACCAGATGCAGTGTACACCAACACACACAAACAGAGGGCTGTTTTCTGTCCTCATTATCTGTGACTACAAAAACAGCTCCATGCTCTCAAAACATGAACATGATTACAGACAGGGATGAACTCCTTCATTTCATCAGACAGCTAACTCACAGAGCTTCAAAGCTCACCGTTCCTCTGAAAAACCCATTTCAGACTGCGCATTATGAGCGGATGCTCAACAAAAGCAATAACAGATGCAGAGAATATAAGTGAGCAAAGGAACTTCACAGTATATGTTACTGTAAATGTCATAACTAGATGATGAGAAACAGATGGCATTCTGGGTAAACCGTCAAACTGAAGAGTGTAAATATTCAGCATTAAAGAATATGATTTTATAAACTAAATATAGACTTCTCACGACGTTCCAAAACCATATGTATGGAAGCCTGTTTAAGCCACAAAATAAAAAATAAACAAAGTTATTATTTTATAATTTAGAATTTCAGAATACTGCGAAAAAGTCAGAATAAGATAAGATAAGATATTAGAATCAAAAGATATAAACTTGTAATTATGTCAATTATGATAGAATTATGATATATAAACTCAATTACAGGTATTCATCTTGTGATTTTTACTTTTCTCGCAATTCTGATTTCATATCTCACAATTTTATTTTTTTCTCATGATTATGATTTAATATCTTTCTAAGTTTATATCTCTTGTTTCTGACTTTTTTCCCTCAGTATTTTCCCTGAGTAGATATTTTGCCATTCTTAAAGATAATTACATCTTGTTATCTAGCAATTTTGAATTTTGTCTCAAAATTCCAAGTTTAAATCTCAAAATTCTGACTTGTTTTCCTCATAACTCTGAGAAAACAAAAATAATTAAAATTACTGTCCTTTTTTTTTATCCCGTGGCAGATCTTCTTCTGCAGAACACATAAGAAAATATTTTGATGAATATTTCAGCAGGATGTTGTTAAAAAACAATGCTGTTGACTTCAATTGTGCAGAAAAAAAAACCCCCCCGAAAAAAAACGTGTTTTACAGTTGGTGAACTACTACTCCTTTATGATCAACAAAAATATGTAATGCACAGTGGATTACCTTGCAACCTCTTGAAAGTTTTATTTATTACAGATTTTAAGGAGCATTAACTAGTAACTATGCTATTTTGGCTGAAATATTGGTTGCCATGGAACATGTTTGCAAAGCATAGCTTTATTCTGGCATGAATCTCTCAAAGGTCATTCTAGAACATGATTTGTGTGTCTCCAATACCACAGCACTACACAAATACTCATTTTAAAACTCATTCGATCTTTCAAAAGCATTTAGGCTGCTGGTACCATAACATCTGATCAGCAAACCAACCAGGGAGCTGAATTTAGAAAACACACAAGTGCTTTGCATTACAAATTTGACTTTCATCTGTGTGTGATATTAAAAGATATGAAATATTCAAGAAACACACAGAAATTAGACCAGAACATCCCAAATCCAGCCCAATATAAACTCCAGTGCTCAACAAATAGTTACATTTATGAGCAATAAAGAAAAAAAAGCAGATTTTTCAGTCATAAATTTATATTACATCAGCGTGACTGTCATTTTTTTTTTTTTTACATTTACATTATATTCCTAAAAAAAACATTAAAAGTGCATTTGCTGATTGTTGAGAAAGAGGATGAAAAATTTGACTCCTGTCAATCATATTCTCTTTAGGGAGGGATATAGTTACAGTAGATTAATTTATGACAGATGAGGTGTCATGCTTCTTGTGTGTACAGTTGCAGATTTTATTGCATATTCAATCAAATAAATCACACTGTTTGACTGGAAAGCATGCTGAGATACTACATAGATTTATATACTGCACGTGTGTTAAATAATATATTATATTTCAGCGTCTATGTAAAATTTTATATACAATACATCTTTCTACAAAAGCAAGAGCTTGCACTCGTTTCTGTAGTTTTTTCACTCTCTCTTCCTCTTATTAAAAAAATTGAGTGTCGTATGCAGACCCCAGCTGAACTCAGACCCAAATGAATAAGTCCTACATTTTTCCATCAATATTACAGACTGAGAACATCCACCAACCGTCCCATCTGCCTCAGCAAACACAGCCAGACGTTATTAAAGCTCGTTTTTAATTGTTATTTTTATTCCCATTTATAAATCCACTCACAGTGTTAGTCAAGGTCGTTTTTCAATAATATTTACCATCTTCTCTTTGATCTGTGGTTGAAAATGTTGCTTTTGTTACTGTAACTTCTGTTAAGTTTATATGAATGAGACTTTTTTACAGCTTAGGTTCTGTTTAGACTGTCGAGCAAGCTTTTCTAGACAGTGCATTGAACTGGTTATTTCAAAAGTGTGAGGTAGTTCAAATTTGTTCATAATATGACCTGTTTGTAGATGATAATGTAGATGCTTCAGGAATAGTTGTGTGTATGTTTGTGTGTGTGTGTGTGTGTGTGTGTGTGTAGTAAGACATCAAATGTTCTAATTCCTGATGTGAAGGGTATTTCAAACGGTAGCCAACCTAATTATGCTGTAGTCTAAAATATGAATTTGGACAAAAAAAATATTCAACAGCACCACAAAAAATATATATAATCTCAGTGCCTTGCATTCTTTCAAAAACCCATGAAAAACTTTGGAATTCATTGGCAAAACCACTTTGTTTTCCCCAGAGAAACACCCGTGCAAAACTTGTGAGCGCAAAAGATACATTTCTTTGGGTTAAAGCAAACCATTTGCGAGCAAAGGTAGCATTGAAATTAAAAGCATTAATATTAGTTTTTACTCTAAACTCTGTAGCATTGCAACAAGCTCGGTTAAAAAATTAATCCAAGATTAGGAGAATGCAGAGGAATTATTATAAATATAATTAATTAAAAACAGAAAATTATCATGTAAAACTACTTTAAAATCCTTTAAAACAAAAAACAAAAAATATAATAATTAATTATAAACTTAAATCAATTTAAAATGGTTTGCTGGTCTTAACTTTTCTCAGGACAGTCTAGACTGGTCTTTTGGCAGATTTTGGGGACAATTTGGATCAAATGGAAGATAGGGCAGCAAGATGTGGGGGGAAATTTGTTTAAAAAAACAAAGTGATTTAAAATGCCTTTTGGCCTAAGTAAATAATAAATAATAAAACAAAAATAAAATAAATATACAAACAATACTCAGACGGCATTACAACTCTAAAATCCTAATACTAATACTAATACCGTCGTAAAACCACTTTCTTAAACCAGTTTCTCCTGCAGGGCTATACTTATGCTTAATGTATTATACAGTGAGTTGAGTTTCATGTGCCTTTGGTACAAGTTGTTGCCTATGTAGCTTTCTAAATCACTCACTTCTGAGTTTAATATCAGTTGCAGCAGGTTTTGGAACTCAAGCATCAAGCCTCCATATGCTGAGCGATATGATACGACTGAATTAAAAACAGACAAACTGTGTGACTCGCTGCAAATTGGGTCTGAGGGCAGCGGTGTGTGTGAATGTGGGCCGTGACAGAGTTTGGATGATGATGATGAAGTATTTCCGCCCTGACTTCCTCGCCTGTCAGTGTGGCATTAGTGCATGTGGTAACATGTCCTCAATCCAGAGCAGAAAGAGCTTCCCTGGAGTGGATGCTGGCAACTAGACATCACACACACACACACAGTTCCACACGGATGGACACACTGCAGTACGACACAATAACAAGCATGACTGGGATTCACACAGAGAGAGACCGAGATGAGAACAGAACTGCAAGTTTTCCTGCGCCATCGCTGATCAAAGCCGTGAGCTATGAAAAAGAAACCCCCTATTGAGCTACTGTCAATCACTTTCTTGATCTTACACTCTTGGAGAAACATGCCACAATAATAAGGCATGCAGCACCTCAATGAATCCATCACAGTGTCGACACGACACACACACACTCACTAGAGCTGAAATCAACCTTAAAGAGATCATACTGTACACTTGTTTTAGATAAGGGTCCAGTTTTTATCCACTTTTTTATGGTTTCTGTCTATTTTTGCTACTGTGCCTTTAAGACTTGCATTAACTTTCTACATGTGCATGTGAAATTAGTGAATGCACTGATAAGTAAATGTAGACAGTCTTATGCTAATGCAATCATCAATGTGATATCATAACATCGATATATTACCCATCACACTTGTTGCATCACAATATTTTAGCTGTATGATGTCATGCAGCATTATCACACATAATTAGCTTTATCTACACTCATATAAAAGTAAGATTTACTGGATGCACAACCCCATTGAAAGGGATAGTTCACCCCCCCCCCAAAAAAAAAAATATATATAAAAATTAATAAATAAACAATTCTGTCATCACTTACTTATCCTTCGATATTTTGAAGAATGCTGGGGCCCAAACAACATTGGACTCCCCTGACTTTCATTATAATGATAAAAAAGACTATAATGGTTCAGACTGGTTTAGACTGTCATGACAGTGAGTAAACCACAATAATACTTTCATTTTTAGGCTGGACTATCCCTCTAAGCTATGCTTCACTGGCAGATACTGTACTGTACTGTTAATTTTAATGAAAAAAAATATTGAAGAGCCCTGTACAAAAGCCTCTAAGCAAGAACTTTTGGATCTATGAATGCATCAAAATCACTATTTTGAAGAACACAAAATAGATTTTAGTACAATATTGTCAAATTAAGTAACTGATCTTTATTACATAGTAGCATAACTGAACTTCTTACGTTTTTTATTATACATTGTTCTTTCCAAGATTCAGTGAGTAATGCTTTAGACTGATTCCAAGTTTATGAGTCATTTTGACAGGTTCATTAAAAAATGGCACGCAGAAGTTATTTGTTATGAATCAGACCACAATGATCACTATGGAAGCTTGTGGGATACAAACTCAGAATTGTGAGATGAAAAATCATCAGTAATGTTTTTATTTTTTTATTCTGTGATGGGCAAAAAAAAAAAAAACTCGATGTAAACTCAAAATGTAATTATAAGCTCAGAATTGTATGATTTTGTCCTGTTTTTTAGTTCTCAAGTTGATGAAAAAATAAATAAAACTTAAAAATGTAACATTTAATTTTCAAAAATAAAATAATCAAAACACTGACTAAAAAGATTACTGTGTTTAATTTAATATCATGCAACCATTAGCCAACACCAGAGAATCCTACATCTGTGATTAAAGTAGATCCTGTAGGTCAAAGGGGTTCAGCTGACAAAATAATTTGGGAATCCTTGACACAAAAAAATAAATAAAAAAATAAATAAATATGTGCAATGAGAAATGAAACTGCATTGTTCAGCAAACCTCAACTGGCATGTCAAACAGATGTGCTGTGTTTGTTTAATTTTGCTGTAAAATCTAATCGCATTCAATTCAGACGGCACACTCGGATAAACAGCTGAGGTAAAATATAATTTCTTCTTCCATACTGCTGCACCGCAGGAAAACACAGTTACACTGAACTCTTACTCTCAGAGCCAAGAAACCTGGTTTCCACAATATGACCCCTTTAAAACCCAGTCAAGTGTTTTGATTTCACTCACACTATCAGATACACACGTACAGAGGTCAGCGGCACAAACTAGTGCCATGTCCCGATAAAAACCGCACAATTTTACGCTAAACTCAGACGCCGTCGGTCCATTCATCATCTCTGCAAGCTACTTCCCAATTCTGTCATCGGGTTCAAGACTCGGGTTATCGTCGTCATCATGAGTCTGCTATATACAGGATATGGGTCAGCCGAGAGTGAAGCACAGAATACACCCAGCCAGCTTTGATGGAGGGACTGCCGAAGGTTTTTTAAAGCGACGCCAGTGATTTGGACTTGCTGTGAAGGCTTACAGGAGTCGGGCTCTAGTGGCCTTGTAGAAATGGAGAAGGTTTTCCGAGCTTCTTCTGCCAGAGAGAAATAGAGGTTACACATCAGAGACACTACAGTACCGCCTGAGGGATTTAAGGACAAGCTCGATAACCTCTGATAACTTGTAAAAGTCCCTCTTCTGAGATCTAAGTTACCTTGAAGGAGAGAGGTTAAAAGTGCACACTACAAAGTGTGTGTGTATCAGCGGCAACTTTGTATCTGGCTTTAATGGCAGCTGCGGCTGCACACGCTGGATGAAATCCCAAATCACTTGTGGAGAAAACTCTCCAAACAACTTAACTCCAAAACTTTCCAGATAAAAGCCTCCTTCCCCTTTCTTTTGCCCTCTTACTTCAGGAGACAAGACTTTTTGGGAGGAAAAAACAGTACAGAAGGTCCTCCTTGCCCTCCGAGATGCTCTTCTGCACAACCTCTCAAAAGCATCGGTTTCACTGATATATGATCGGCATTACAAACAACTATAAATGATTAATTGCTTACCAACACATTTATAAATTATGGATGGCTTATTTAATTTTTCATGAATGATTTATTGGCCCTGTAGACGTCTGCTAAGTCTGCCTTGCACCTGTTTAGTCACGCTCTGAATAATTCACAAACGTCTTTTTTTATTCGGTAATCTTATTTTATTTTGCTTTATGCTAACTTATGTTACTCAGCAGATATTTAGAAATAAATTAGCATTTTATGCAATCAGCCATTTCATGTCAACTACAATTTCTACAATTTGCAATTTGTTCTGTATCCTTCTGGAGACAAAAACATGGACGAGTTTGTGTTCAGAACTGACTAGATGGATTGCAACGAAATGGACAGTAGTTTTAATTTGACAGTGCATCTTAGAATTGAAGTGCTTATGAAAAAAAGAGAAGATGCAACAAAATTAATCAACAAGTATGCATTAAAATAATCAATAGTAACTGTAAATATATTTATAATGTTACAAAATATTTCAATTAAATGTTCTTTTGAACTTTCTATTCATCAAAATCATAAAAAAAGGAATCCTGCTTTCCACAAATATATGACGCAGCACAAGTGTTTCAACATTAAAGGGGTCATATGATGCTATTTCAAGTTTTCCTTTCTCTTTTTGCAGTGTTACAAGGTCTTGGTGCATAAAGAAGATCTGTAAAGTTGTAAAGAGACTAAAGATTCAAACCCAAAGAGATATTCTTTATCAAAGTTAAGACTCTGCCATGCCCTTCGTTTTTAAACACGCCCCACATGTCTACATCACTATGTGGAAATATTTGCATAATCCCGCCCAAATGTTGATGTAAAGAAAGAAGGCGTGGTTTCAGGCCATATAGGACCTATAATGATGTACAGTATTTGAAAAATAATGTGTTTTTTAAACATTAAAGCATGTCAACATATTCTGTTACATCAAATACACAAAATAATGATGGTGTAATAATGGTGAAAATTCAGCTTTTCACCACAGGAATACATTACAATTTAAAATATATTCAAATTGAAAAACAACTTGATTTTATGCATCAGATACTGATTTGGTGGTGACAAATGTCTCTATCTGACAAGTAGTTGGAGGCAAGTAGGTTCAAATTTGACTATTTTGTCTAGACCTGACCCTTGGAATCACACTCACTGGTGAAACCAAATGCAGACAGATCCATTCAGACGACTTATATCATTTCTTAAACTTGAATAAAACATTATTATAACTGAAGCATCCGAGCAGAGAGCTTCTATGTTTTTGTGTCTGTTCCTCAGATAAAGCTTTCATAAGACTCCAGAGGACTTGCAATATAGTGCATAAGCTATATGAACTACTTTGATGAGGGCGTTTTGTCATTTTTGGCCTTGACAGTATGCTTCACCATTCACTTTCGACATACTGAAATAAAGAAGCTCAGACATTCTGCTCAACATCATCGCAGATGTAAAAATAAAAAGTTAGTAGTGCCTGATATATATATATATATATCAGTTTTGAATATAAATAAACCGCATGCCTTGTTACTTTTATTTAAGCTAGTTACAGTTACCACTATTAACCAGTATTGTAACAGTTAAATAAAACTACTAAAACTAAATTGAAAAAAAAGTATAATATAAAATAAATAAATAAAGAATAGATTATAAACCAAATAAAAACTAGAAATGTTGCATTGGCAACTATAAAAATAAAAACTAAAAATATAAAATAAACTAATTATAAATATTTATCAATACTATAAATGTTGCATTGGAAATTGATTGAAATAAATAAACATTTATAAGGACTAAAAATACTAGAACTGAAAAAAAAACCTAAATTAAAATGAGCTAAATTAAAAATTAAATTAAACTCAAAATATGAAAATAAAAGCTAATTACATTAAAACTGAACATAACAAAAACACAGAACAAATTGTATTAAATTCTAAAACTTTAATTAAAGCTTAATAGAAATATAAAACAAATATTAAGTTAAGTTTATAAGTACTAAAAATCACTAAAACTGAACATTAAAAAGAACAAATAAAAAAATAAAAAAATAAAAGCTCCTAAATATTAAACAACACTAAAGTAACAATAAAATTTTCACTCACAAAGGTGATTTTGTTGCAAATTTCAGATGTTTTCCAGAACATTTTTATCCCAAAACTATTGTTATGTGAGAAACACACACACACTTTGTCTTTGAGGACCTGTATTGTGATGTGTGTGAAAGGCTGAAGTGGTTCTTTATGTGTTACTCAGCAGCTGTGAAGCTGACACTGAGATCCCACAGCGAGAGAGACAGACACACCGTCCAGAGCAGCAGACCCCCTCATCTTCATCCTAAACTTGATGAATGACTCCTACCCAGAGTCCAGCTGCCAACACACACACGTATGGTGATGAGGCTGGAGGAACACAGACAGGAGACCAATAGCAGGAGATCTGCTCTGTTAATGAGGTTAAACTCTCTTCATCTGTCTGAAACACAACACACACTAACACACACAAATATGTGCTTTTTTATCCTTAAACTAAAAACTATGGTTAATCCTAAACTGAAATGACATCATTCTCTCACCCTTGTGTCATCCCATATCCATTTATTTCATCACATTTCTTAAGTAGCTCTTTCAATATATGGCAGTTCATGATAATTGTTTCAGGATTCTTTGATGGATAGAAAGTTCAAACAATTAAAATAATAGAAAACAATTATTTGTATATATTTGTTATCCCTGTTAAGGACGGCTGACACATTTGCTTAAAACATAGGTGCATGCAATATCCGTTTTTTGATGGTGAATGATAAAAATGTCTCCACGATCTGCTTTTGAAGAAATATCATCATGCTTCAGTGCATATTCTATCAGTTGCAGTTCTGGCGCATCAATATACTGTGCATAGTTACATGCTTTCACTTCAAATGTTCACTCAGCGGTAGAGTTACAGTCACGGGACACTATTTGTATGTGCTTTAGAGCCTTGCCATTTAAACATTTCATTTGCATGCTGTTTTCAAATGCACTTTTTCTGAGCGCGTACACCTGAAGCACACACACACACACACTAAAAAGCCTGTCAAACAGTGCCTGGTTACTGGACTAAGTTATCTTTCAGGTCTGTGCTTATACTGTCAAAAACACACAAGGTTTACATACAGTATAAACAGAGTTGGTTATGTCTAGAGTGAAAGTAAAAAGTTAAGAGAAAAATGAATGTGACTTAAAGTGACAGCAGACTAATAATACTGAACATACTGCCATTTGCCATTAAAGGGATAGTTCACCCCAAAATTTAAATTCTGTAATTTTTTACTCACTCCCATGTTGTCCCAAACCCGTATTAATTTCTCTCTTCTGCTGAACACAAAAGAAGATATTTTGAAGAAGATGGGTAACCAAACAGTTTCTGGTCCCCAATGACTTTGATAGAAAAAAATACTATGGAAATCACTGGGGACCAGCAACAGCTTGGTTTCCCACATTCTTCAAAATTACTTTTATGTTCAACAGAAGAATGAAGCTTATTCAGGTTTAAAACAACTTAAGAGTGAGTAAATGATGAACGCTGAACCATGAACTATGTTAATAAAACATAAGGAGAAACACCTAATAAGAACAAATGTATAATTTATACAGTGTATTGTACATAGTGTTTTATTTTTATGAAAAGTTTTTGAATCCTGCTGCTGCTAAATACACTTACTGTACCTGAAAAATAATCGTGATGGTATTTTTGCCATATTTCCCACCGCTATTTTAACATTTCTACAAATTCTGTCCATCACAAGTACAGCTACACAAGTAGACTAGTGTAAGAATCTCTGGTGCTTTAATGATGCTGTATCGTGATTTTCTTCATCTATGACCTCTACGTTGTAAACGCAACGTGATGAAGTCATCCTCAACAGTGAAATGGTATAAAGTCGTGCATGTTACGCTGGTCATGAACTGCTCGCTCAGACAG
>NW_020524773.1:0-57813 GCF_003368295.1 Carassius auratus | reverse complement strand
TTGAATACACACAGAAGAAAAAAACAGCGAGACTGTTTAAGTTTTTTTTTTTTTTTACTGTTTGCTTCGCGAAGAGAGGAAAGACATAATTCACCCCAAAAAGATGCTGACGCATTGTTATTTTTATGAAGTTGTGCGCGGAACAACCCTTCAAAACTGACTATGTTAGTTGACCAATCCAGAACACAAGTATGCTACCGAAAGTGGGGTTTAAGGAAACTGAATCTTTTGAACAGCTTCGCACGACCATTTTTGGGACTCTGAGAATTGAGGTAAATTTTAAAATGATATTTTGACAAAATGACAATGTTTTTTAACCTTGGATGGATTTAAACCTTTGTACAGGACTTATAAACAGTGATAGGAAGCTTAGAACTTTCATCTTACTGGCTCTTTAAGACAGAATTTTCATTTTGGGGGCAAACGGTTCCTATAAGAGATTTGAGTTAATTCCAGAGTGTGGACACAATAGTAAACAGCTTTGATATCTATTTACGGGAAATGCATCATTAAAAACTGGACCATTTTTTTTTTGTAGCCCTAATTAAAACAGCCTTGATTTACAAGAGTCTGTGCAATAAAAAAAATAAAAAAACAACACTTTGCTTATGTTAAAAAGAAACCACATAAGTCGTTATATGTTTAAATATGGATTATTAAACAAATACATTGCCCTACGTTCTCTGGAAACCGTTTATTGTGGACTAAAGTTGTCACACTACTAACTTTAACTTTCTACACACTGCACGATTTTAGCAATCCCATAAAATCATTACAAATTACACTGCAACATTGATTTAATAAACTTGGGTATGAAATGCATGTAGACCGTACAATTATGAAACCAATCTACTCGTATGCTATGAATAAATGACATTGTATTAAATTCTTCACATATAGACATATAGACAATTAAAAACCTAGACAATAGTGAGCAATAATAATTCACCACACGGCATGATGGTGAGGTGATGACAAATTCAAGGGCACAGCTTCAACTAATTAATTATTAATTTGTTTAGTTATATAATTTATAATTTGAATAAGATAAAATACAGGCATTCTATAATGGGTAAATTTGACCCACTGGTGCTTATAGGTATAAATGTCCCATTTTTGATCTGGTTTAATCTAAATGGTTTTTAACACCAGGGGATTGTAAATTACACAATTTTAGTTAAAGACAATGGTTGGGAGACTTGAATGTTTTATTGAAAATCTATAAAATGTATATTTGAAAAGCAGCCATGGGGTAAATTTTTCAGTTCTAGTGTTAAAGCTGAAGTGTGCAATGAGGATTGTAAAAATAATGATTGTTTTCAACCAGGTGTCCCACTAACAAAACTGTGTGCAATGCTCTGTCCTAATATCCTCTTTCAAGTGTTTTTGGTAAGTCTGATGTTTATAAAGCCAGGTGGAACAAATAGCTGTATCACTATCATCTAAGATTCTCTAGTTGACCTGGAAGAGAAAACTGGCTGTATAGGTGACATGCTAAAAGTGTGCCTTCCAAATTGCTGTTTGACACATTTTATCTTGCATAGCTATTAATGTCTACATGCATGCACTTGTATAGAGTATGTTTGGGTAAAATGGGAGCTTGGTCAATCCAGACACTTTCAAACTATTGCATTCTGTCTAATGAGGACATTTATGCATTGAATAAGCCACTGGTTGTCTGTTGAGTTGTTTTGCTTTAACCGTGCTTTTAGGAGTACTAACAGTCTCTCTCCAAAGGTAGAAGAAAGCATCTGCAATATTTGTTGTTGACTGCCCGGTTCAACACACAACTATTAGCTCTGTCAGACTGATCAAACAACTGAAGATGAAGAGTAAAGATGTCTGGGCTGAGAGAGAGAGAGAGAGAGAGAGAGAGAGAGAGAGAGAGAGAGAGAGAGAGAGAGAGAAAGCGAGATGCTACCTCAGACGATTCGCTCATCTGCTCTCTCACCACCATTCCTTTGCTTTTCAGTCATTATTCATCTGCTACCCCTCCCTCTTTATCTCGTTCGCTCCTGGACTATGTTTGATTCATGCCAGAGATGATGCACACTCCACTATATACGGCATGAGGGAACCCTGTCTCTACATCCATAATTCAGATCCCCCTTTCTCTCTTTCAGTGTGTATGTGTGTGTGTGGTGTGTGTGCGCGCGCGCGCACATCCCCATCCTCTCGCACATTGCTTGTGACGTGCAGTTGTCGATGCTTGGGGTAGAAGATTGCGCCGTATAGAACACTAGCATCCAGGAAAAAACACAGGTAAGAGAGAAATCCCTTGCTTTCTCTGCAAAGTTCAACATTTTCAGAAGATAAATGAAATTGAACGGAAATGAGGTGTGGATTATGGACATTTTGAAGTTAGTGGGAAATACAGATAGAAAGGCATGACATGGAATGAGATTGGGAGCTGTGGAGTGATTTAAAGGGAAAAAAGAGATGCGTGGGTAATTTGATGTAAGGGATGGGTGGCGCTCGATGTTGTCTTACATGTGATGCATCGTGCAATTAGAGCCATCTCTGGGAAAGTTATATCACTGCGGTTTAGTTTATGTGGTGTGTGGCTGCTTGTTGCGAAATGACTCTGTTTATTATTCTCAGAAGCCTGTGAAGGCACTCATACTTATATTCATGGGATGTTGCACCTTGTTCAGTTGAAGAGTGTGTGTTTGTTGATGAGAACAGCTTAATAATGCAGTCACTTGTGGATTGTAACACATTTGCTGGTGGACTTTTTTGAGACTGCATGAAATAATTATACAGTATATGACAAATGCATAATATATGACAAATGACTGTGTTTATGTATTATATATGTGTTGTGTGGTCCTGGTAAACCCTATGTTATAGGGACAAAATGTCTCCATGAAGATGGCAATATCCAAAATCCTTGTCCTTGCGGGGGCATGTATTTGTCCCCATTAGAAAACAAGCTTATCATACAGAATACAGTTTTCTTGAAAATCTACAAAAAATTCAGAAAGTTTCTTGTGAGAGGTAGGTTAATGTGTAGGGCAATATAAATATACCGTTTGTACAGTATAAAAACGTATTGAAAATCTATCGAATGCCCTCATAAAACATGGAAACCCAACGTAGTTTTGTGTGTGTGTGTGTGTGTGTGTGTGTGCGTCTGTGGTGTGTGTGTGTAAAAAGAAAAAAAAAATTCCTCTGCCTGTAGGAAACCGGAAAAAATCCCTCCCAATCTAAGATCTTTTCTGATATTCTTCTGCTTTCCCGCTGAGAAAAGTTGACTCATTTAGGTCTTATTAAATTTGGAAATTGGACAAAAATTACATAAACAGGCACTTTTCATGTTTATTGCCATCTTATTGAATGAATCACATGTTGTTTCATAAACTGTAAGTCGCTTTGGATAAAAGCATCTGCCAAATTAAATCAATGTAAAATGTAAATGGTTAATTGATATTACAGTTTAGATTATATTTATATTACAATGTAACTGAAAACTAAATTCCCCATATTTTCATAATGTTTTGTTTATGAAATATTTACTCCATAGTTTTTGGCAACAAACTAAAAGTGGAAAAATATTGCCTCAGTTCCTCAAAGAGTTCATTATGAATAAATAGAACAGCAATGCTTCCATAGACTGCTATACTGTGCTTTTAGCATTTTTGTGATATTTATTTTTTCAGCTCTTGTGTTTACAAGCCACTAATGGATCTATATTAGTGTATCCACATGTCCACAAAGTTACAAAAATTAAAACAGAAATATTCAGTGCACCTAGTAAAGGTTATTTTATAGCTAGGTATACAGGTCAACTTTCAGGATGAAACACACACACACACACAAACACATATCAGTAGCTGCCTGTACAAATGTGTGAAGCTTTTGCATTGAATGCAACACTCTTTCCAGCTGGCGCCCCAGAGCTGATAAGAAACCTGACACAGCATTTCACACACTGGCTTAACATTGCATCTTATAACCATGACCTCATTATAAACACACCTCTGTAAACGGACCAAGGCTACACAAATAATCTACTGATTCATTTTAGAGAACCGGTTCATTCGCACAATGAATTTGTCATTTGCACAATCATTGATCAAACAAATGATTCAGTTGATTTCATTTTACTTTATTCAATTTGAAGCAAAGTATTTATTTAAATGCTGCTGTTCTTCACTAGGTTTTCTACCCACATAAATTAGTGTTTCTCTAGCTTATTTATCTGTATTCATTTTGCAATTATGTTTAATATTAATGTTTAAGATGTTTTTGTGCTAAATAATTATGTCTCGTAGTAAAATAGTTTTTAGTAGATTATGTCCTTTTACATTTGTTTATGGTACTATAGTTAAGCTTTAGTTTTAGTTTTACATTTTATTTGTGTTTTTATTGTAAAATTAAGTCAAATGTAATGATGTCACCATCATTTAGATATTTTTGTTGCCATGCAGATAAATGCTCCAATCGCAAAATTTCGGTTCAAAGTTTACTTAAATGTCTGCTACATTTTTTGTAACTTTTAGTGGAGTTAACTTCATCAAATGGTTGCCTGACGGTAGATGACTTTAAATCACAAGTATCTTATTCTGCTATGGATTCAAAGGAGCTTTCTCAACACAGAGAACAACACACGAGTCAGATGGCATGTAACATGCTGGATCCAATCCTCACTATTCTGCTCTAATATTGAAGTCATCTGCTGCACTTTGGGACTCGGAATGCTCTCAGAAAGCAGGAAGGCAAAAGGCAGTGTGGTACTGTCTGAGAGAAAAACAGAGACAGAAGCATCTGTCAAGGATGTGAGATGTTTCTGTAAAAAGAGAAAGAGGAAGAAAAGATTGTTTTTCTGTCTGGCTGTGTATCTTGTGTGCTTACTGGTTTCGACGGGAAGCAACTTGTTTTTAAAATGTCTTGAATTAAGAGTGGGCTTAAAGGATGCTAATGATTAGACCTGTAATGGCCTGTGTGTGTGCCATCTGACCCACACGATTGCATTTGTGAGCTATAGGCTCATGAATCACTCTTGTTGCTTAAAACACATCTAGCATGCTGGCTGACAAGAAATCAGAAATAGAAAGCTATGCTAACCAAAGGTATTTTCTCAGATACACCAAACAGTATTCACAAACCATTTTACATCCAGAATCTGGTGTGTTTCAAAGTGGAACTGGATATTCAGTGAGGGGAGATCCAGGAAGAGACATTTGAGAGACTTTTGCGTGAGGCATGATGTCAACCTGAAAAAAAAAAAAGGTCATTACAAAAGGTATTTTTAGAGAAAGAGTATGATTTTATATTTTGATAAAATATAACAAATACAAGCATTTTAAAATATGCACAAGTTGATCCATTAATAAAGAAAATACGAATAGTTTTATATATGAGAACTGGCTCGGAAGCACACCAAATAAAAAAATTATATAGTGTATCATCTGCAATCAATTTTATCATTGGGGCATATAATGAGACGTCAGCCTTATCCGGTTTTGAAATTGGCAGCTTGGCTTTTACTTTCAATTGGCAAATTGTTGGTTTTGAGCAGTTTTGTCTTTATTTTTCATTGTTTTTATGTTTTCGTTTTCATTATTTTTCATTTTAAAAATCTGTTATTTTCTCTAGGGTATGTTATATTTTTGTTGAAAATATTCCACATTGTGTATATTAAGACTCTTTTATCATGTTTTTAATTAGAAACTGATTTCAAGTGGATAATTTTATCCACCTTTCACAAACAACAGAGAGTTTACAGTTACAGTACTATTAAATTCTAAGAAATAGAACATGATTGCAGACATTTAGTGCACCTTCATTTATAATAGTAGCCTGCATTCTGAAATATTGATTTAATGGTGTGCAAAAGCAAATGATATTTAATAGCTGAGTTGCAGTGATCCTTATCTTTTTACAAAAGTCCCATGACTGTTTAAATTTGCCCTGCAATGTATCAGGCTAAATGTAATCGAGCATAAATAATCACGTTATAGTTTAATTAGGGTGTTTGTTAAATTGTTTAATTTCAGTCACATGTCATAGATGTGATGAACATAGCATTTTTTTAAGCTGTGCAGCGATATAAATTCTTTAGCTGTTGTATTATTATATTTTATGCGTTTAAAACTATAGTACTTGTTTGGACTGTGCTGTGCTCACGACATTTTTTATTTATATTTCATATGTTCATGGAAGTTTCCACTCCAAGGCCAAAGATATGAGCTTCTGTCGGTTCCAATTAAACAGCATCTTGATCGTTGCTGTGAGATATCATAGAATCATTTTGTACAGTTGTGCATTCATGAGATGTAATGAGTGATGCTTTCTCTGATTCTGATATTTTATTCTGTTATCAGCGTTGTGATGCCTCGCAGCAAATAGATGCGTGCAGAATACATTATGACTATTCTCTTACACACATGCACACACACACAGGCACACTAAGGCTGGGCAATGTGCAGACTATTCACAATACACTTGCCATCATTTTGCATGTAAGTATTGCATAATACTATTTTTTTGTTTGACAGTTTAAAGTTCTGAAAGATTGTGATATTAGACTAGCTTCACCAACTCTCATTGTCATATGAGAGTTGTTAACTTGCAAATATAAGAGTGTTAAGACAGAGATATTTTATTATTCTGTCAGAAGTTTCAAAACACCAAATTCCATAATATTAATTATAATTTTAGTATATGTCAAATTTCTGGTAAGTACGTTTGATAAGAAGTATGTCCCCTTGCCACTAAATTGAACATTCTGGAGGGGAAAGTGTAATATACACATTTCATTACCGGTGGTTGATGTCACTCAGGTTGTTGAAACTCGTCATCTCTCGTGATAAATGAATGACTCCTAATTGCTTTGAATTGTGCGACAGCCTTGTAGGAGATCGTGCCAGTGTTAAAATGTGAAAAGGATTGTCTGTCCTCATGATGAATGACGCAGAGCTTCTTTGAATTTTTAACTGCTGGTAAGAAACGTCTTGAGATAATTAGCCACAAACACAGGTCTGTAGAGTGAATGTTCAGTTTGTGTTATCACTGGCTGTTTCTATCACTGTCAGTAACAACAGAAACAGATAGGAATAGTTTATGCTGGTCTGTCAGTGGCTGTAAACACAAATAGCTCAAGGCACAGAAGAATGCATTGCAGTTTTTCCCATAACTTGGAAAGAAAACTATCCGTTTCAGCTTGTGTTTTCAACAGAACTCATACACCTCGGATGGTTATTTTACGAGGCGTTATGTGGTTAATCATGAAGCAGGAAAGTGAGTTAACAGATGTTTCATGTGCAGCAAGGCTACAGGCGGTTACTCATGAAATGCATCCCAGCTGATAGATCTTTACTTGTTAAATATCTATCTATAGATCTCTACTTGTTAAATCTATCTATCTATCTATCTGTCTATCTATCTATCTATCTATCTATCTATCTATCTATCTATCTATCTATCTATCTATCTATCTATCATATACTAACAGCTTTTATAGCCTTCCTGCGTTATAATTAAGAATGCAGATTAGGTCCAGAACATTGAAGACTGACACAAAAGAGAAGAAAATGTTAAATCAAGTTGCTATTTTTGTTTTCTTTGCACCCAAAAAGTATTCATGTAGCTTCATAAAATTACAGTTGCACCACTGATGTCATGTGGACTATTTTAACAATGTCCTTATGTCCTTTCTGGACCCTGAACGGAGTAATTGCTTTGCTGTCGATGGAGGGTCAGAAAGCTCTCGGATTTCATAAAAAAATATCTTCAGTTGTGTTCTGAGGATGAACGAAGGTCTTACGGGTTTGGAATTACATGAGGGCCAGTAATTAATAACAGAATTTGTATTTTGTGGTTAACTGACCCTTTAAAATCTCGTTCATTATGGCTTAAATTTTTGCTGTGAAAAGTAACTTCACTTTTGCAGTTTCCTTTTCCATTCAGTCCTGATGAGAGAGCACTATGAAACCATGTTAAACCTCACACTACCTTGAAGAGCAGCATCCGCATTAACCTGCGTGCCAGCAGCAAGCTACAGACATTGGCCCTGACCTGTGTGCCTGTGGCCTATGGGAAAGAGAGAGCTGGGCAGAGTGATTAATGGTCATGATTAGCAGGTGAAGGAATGTGCTCTTATGGCCTAGAGCATCGCGCCACATTTATTTCCTCAACTAACGTATCCTTTATGGAGGACAGCTTCCTCAAAGACACAAAGTGACCTAGCCAGGGGGAGCTGAGGAAACGTGGGTGGGATTTTTGCAATGGTAATGCGACATGGAAGCAACTCGTTGCTGGGAACAGAGCTGGCCATTTGGTATGAATCAAATCCCACCGGTGCGTCATTGTTTGCATAGATAGCTGGCCCTGATATGGTTTTTGCATGACACATATTCAGTGAGATGTTATGTGGGCCATCTTTTAGATTCACAAAAAATCATTAACATCTAACTCTAGGCAAGATTTCACACTGATGCTTTCTGAGCCAAATAACCCGTTTAGTTTTGAAGGAAAGCAGATACGTGACCTGGCCTAATCACTGCAATTGACACCAGCAGTTCATACAAATTTTTCAACACGCATTAGCATAGAGCATAAAACAGCATGTGTATAGAAAGAAAATGGGGTCAATTTTGAGTCTATGTTAAAAAAAAAAAAAATTCTGCAGATTCTGTATTTTCCTACTATGTGGATTCACTCTGTGCTCTTCAGGAAATATCTTTATTTTTGTACTGTTGTGTTTCTGAGACTGAACAGCTTTGAAATACATGTTTTTTTTCTTCTCGTTTAGCTTCTAGGGGGAACCTCTAGTGATTTGACACTTCATAGGGTGCAAAGTGACAGATGACGACATTTTAACCCATTGATTTGTCGCGTTTTATTTGATGTGTTTTATCCAAATATCAGAGAGTGAATGGATGTATAAACTCTCAGCCTGTTGCAAACAATACTTAAACACAAATTTACCTACCGCGGTAAGTCTAGAAATGGAAGATTAAACAAATATTTTTCTCAAAAAGCAAATTATGTAATTATTTATTCACATTCATGTTATACCAAACCTAAATGATTTTAGTTCTGTGGAATGCAAAATAAAATACATTGAAAAATGTCTGTGAAAATCAGTATGGTCCATGCTTTTTGCAGTATTAGAGTTTCGTACTTGTAATCCCAAGGTTTGTGTCTTGAGCCGGCAGGGATTGTAGTTGGGGGGAGTTTTTTTTTTTTTTTTGATTAACATGATTGATAGACATTGTGAATATTAGACTGCCGTCTCTTTAAGATCTGCAGACCGATATGCTTGAAGGTGAGTAAATCACAGATTATTAATTTCTGGGTGAACTATCCATTTAAATAGGCTGACTATTTTGTTACGATACCTCTTGTCCTGGAAATTTGACCTGTATTTAAATCAACGTAAATACTTCCTGAACTCCGGAACAGCTTGGAGCAGTGTTATTTTAGTATCACTGAGATGCTAGTTTTCATTTACAGCAAATGAAAACATTTAAATACTTCTGTCTTACTTCTTTTAGACTTTGAGTTATCTATAATACCCTAGCATTAAAGACTATTATTAGCAGTGTTTTGGAATATTGCAGTAAAGTGAACAAGGATGTGTTTGACAGAGCTAATTAATGTGCTACCAAAGCAGCCTCATTTTATCAACAGTAAAGTTTGAATTAAATCAGTTTAATTATCTTCATGATGCATGTTTTAATTTTTGATATTGCTGGTACAATAAATAAATAAATAAGATTAAGTTAGCATGTTTCAAATCAAGATACTTAATCTGTGGCTTAAGGAAGTAGTTGCCATATTATCTTGTTAATGTCATATCCAGTGTAAACAGAATAATTAAATTTATTGTACTTTGATTAGAGTTTTGAGTGATGTTTCTTTTAGTCTTCCCAGTGCTATGAATATAAACATGATTATGGCTTAAATATGCCCCCCACAAGCAGATGTATTTGTATATGTGTGTGTGCGGACAGTAAACTGTAGGTTGTTTTTTTCTGTGTTTGTCAGTGTTGTAGTCGAGACCAGCTCATTCGAGTCCGAGTCCAGATCGAGTCCAGAGAGGGTCGAGTCCGAGTCAAGACCGAGTTCAGAAAGGGTCGAGTCCGAGTCAAGACCGAGTTCAGAAAGGGTCGAGTCCGAGTCAAGACCGAGACCAGAGAGACTGGGTCTGAGACAAGACCTAAAGAAATCTTCAAGAGTATTTCAAATGTTTGGTGGAAACAATAAAGGTTAAAAGGGCCACATAGTATGTGATGTAAAGGTAATTTTATTAGTATTATGAAGTGTTACTTGTCAATATTAAGTGCTCATTTTCACATAACATCGTTGTACCACTATACACATCCATATAACCTTTCTAGTACACATAATATTACTGTACGACTCTATATTGTAATTCTACATAACACTTCTAGTACAAGTAACATTACTGTACCACTATACCTGTAAATGTTCAACTGTAACAGCTTTTACATAACTTTTAACCTTGAAGCTTAACTAATGACTGCTAATATCCTTACAATGTATTGGATTATGTGCACTTTAGATGTTGTGAAGATTAGAGATGGGCATAATTACTTTTCAAAAAAATAAGTGAGGAGACCATCCTGCTACCCAACCAAGCACGATGTGGTCTCATGATCAATCCACCCCGACTAAAAACACTCTCTACTGGTGCAGAGGAAGTGGGGACTGACAACAGTTACCATTTTATCACTTTCTGTAACAGCAACGGATAATCTACTGCTAATTTCCCTGGATGGTGCGTTTTAATGCTGGGTAAAATACACACTAGTCCAAGTTTTTTTAGTTATGGAGGGCATACACACAAGAGCCGAGTGACTGTCCAGGAAAATTTCATCCAAAAGTGTGTATGTGCCAGGGGAAGAAAGCTGGATCAAATGCAATATAAGTTCAATGCATTCTGTCAGACATTGTTTTTGAGGGGGAGATGTTTAGTGTTGAGACAGTCAGTCTGTGTCTGTATTCATTATATAATTTAATTAAACAATATTTGTTTTTTTTCTGTGACCATTTTGTCCTACTTTGTAAAAATAACACAGTTGAGAGAAATAATGTAGCAATGTGGCTTTCTGGAAAGCGGGATCACTACAGGCGGATGGCAGGAGGGTAACTTAAGGCCGGTGACACACTGGCTGCGTGGCGTCTCTACTGCGTGCCAGAAGCGTGGTGGCTGCTTCGCGTTTTCTGTGTCTTTACACACCAGAAGCGTGCCTGCACGCGGCGCTTGGCGCGCTGCTGCGGCTGTAGGTGACATAGAGAGAGGCCGCCAAAAAACCAGGCTCTTGTCTTCATGACAACAATATCAAATTTATTTTTTTATTTTTTTACACACCTACTGATAAGACACCGTCAACAGTATTGACGGCAAAATAGAGTATGTTTGACAGGTGCAATATTTGAAAATCGATCATTATTAATTTATTTTTAAAATTACATTTATATATGAATTTATGTCAACCTATAGACTTTCAAATATCAAAATGTCATGAATTAATATGTATTTGTGTACAAAATGACATATAAACATATTTTCCTAGTATATTTTGCCTGGAAACGCTTCCAACATGCACGCGTGTCGCGTGAAAAATAGGCGCCGGTTCTATTTCTAGCATGCACGGGTTTTCCGCGCGTCTCACGCAGGCAGTCTGCAAGATCTAACCTGTTAACATGGGAGCCGAATTAAAAACAGACACGCCACGCAGCTGAGACGCTTGCGCCATACATCCAGTGTGTTGCTGGCCTAATGTCTCACGTCAAAAGAAAATCACCAGTCATTGGATGTGTCAATCATACATCAATTTAAATAAACATTAACATACAGTAATAATCATGAAATATTTTGATTGGGACTCGAGTGGACTCGGGCATAAGTCCGATTCCTAATATGTTCGAGTCCGAGTCAATACCGAGTCAAAATGCACACGAGTCCATGACAAGACCGAGACCATTAAAATACGGTCTCGAGACCGAGTCCAAGACCGAGTCCGAGTCTCGAGTACTCAACACTGGTGTTTGTCACTCTTCTATTCACTTCTAGTGTTTCATTACACAATGTTCTTTCTTAGAAAGGTGACCGCACTCATAGTTTTTCCCCATCTTTAGAAACTAGTCCAGAAGATCATCTTCATTTCAAACACACAGTCAGACACCAATCCTGAAGTCTCTCATAACATGTTATTCTGTCAAAGTCAACAGGTGGCTCCTGCTTGTGCTTTGCACGCAGCTGAATCGATTAGGAAGAAGAATTAGTTTGCCTTTAGCAATAAATAAGAGACGGTTTGTTTGACAAGTGTTGTTTATTCTTTGTGCTCAGGAGAGAATGCAAAGCCTGAAGCTGTCAAACTGAGCTCTTGTGTACTCATATATAATGTCATGTTTTTATATCACACTAATGGATGCACAAATTAGTTTCCCCAAAGCAATGTGATTAACCTACAAAACAGAGCTTTAACTTAACTTTTTACCACATCTGCCAGTTATAGTCGACTTTCAGAGGGGCCTTAATAGTTTACACTCTGTGTACTATGACACATTGGTGTTGTTATATAGTCTTGCAGTTCATTTGATTCCTGATTTGTGTTGATTTACAGCCAAAACAAAGCAGAGGTGAAAGCTGGATCAGCTCACTGTTGTCATACTTCTATTTTTGTCATGCTGCAGAGCCGATCAAACTACCTTATTTTTTATCAACCAGTTTTGCTGTTTGTGTCACAGTAGATATATTTGGCAGCTGTCAATCAGATGAGTTTAGATATGTTGTAATGTTTGAATATGGCTCTTCCATTTAGAATCAGAATAGGGTTGCATTCATTTTATAAGACAAGCGTTTTACTTTTGTAAGTCAGTTTGCACTTATGTCATAGTCGTAACTTTTTATGAAATTTTGATTTGTGTGAATCTTCAAATTACTGATGTGCAGCACATATAAAACAGTATAAAGTGCATGATTTTGCCAATCCATTGATTCAGTGTAAAAAAAATATAAAATAAACAAATAAAGTGTATACTGAGAAAAAAATAAACAAACAAAAAACACTTTGTTAATAGTGAATATGCTTCCTAATCTAAAGTGGTATTGAAATTTATTAGTAAAATATTTCTATATATATATATATATATATATATATATATATATATATATATATATATATATATATATATATATATATATATATATATATTAGTGCTGTCAATCGATTAAAAAAAATTAACTAATTAATCGCACAATTTTTTAAAATTAATCGCGATTAATCGCGATTAATCGCAATTAAAAGACTGAAACTTTTTGGATATGTAAATGTAAAATGTAAATAATTAATGTAAACTCAAGACAAAGAAACTATTTAAATTCAAAATATGATTGTTTATTGGAATTTTTGTTTAACTTGTAACACAGATTTTCTCATGTAAACAACATACCTGCAATAAACCATCAATATCCTCCAAATTAACTGTTGGCTTGAAAGCCATATTTATTACAGAAATAAAAACACAGGCATGTAAGTACCATTTGAATTTCAAAACAATCAATGCCAATAAAAAACAAAAATGATTTCCATGTTGAATTCTAAGTGGACTGCAAAAAAAATTCCAAAGTATAGTCATTGCCAGTGCTTTAAGTGGGCCGGTACACACTGGTACTTAGTACCGCCACTTCCAAATATAGCTCTTGAGCGTACCGCCACCTCTCCGTGCGCCCAGAACGTGCTTTTAGCGCTCATTTGGACATCTGTTTTAATAGAGGTTTTAATCTTTTACCTGCACTGCCGATTTTCAGAGCGCCCTTCACAGTGCAAGCTTCCTAATTCATCCCACCCAGAGCAGAAACTACATTACCCATTCACCCTTAAGTTATACAAGTGAATAGTCGCTTTTCCCACTGTTAAGTGTCAACAACTCAACGTGGCCGGAGAAGGTGTGTGAAACTCGTTGTGAGTTATACTAAAGCAAACTCTTGAGTATTTATTGTCTGATAAACATTAAAAACTGTCTGCGGAGGTTGAGTCGTCCTGCAGCCCCCGCTGGCTGTTCATTGGCTGCAGCATCTTTTTTCTAAGTTCTAAAAAAATACCGTAGACGGCAAGGCACAAATTTAGATATTCATTTATCTAATTAATCTATAGCCTATGCACAAAGACAATATGATCCTTTGTCCCCTTTTTGTTTTAAAGCTTGATGAAGAGAGAGAGCGCAAGTTGCTGCAGCTGAGGACAGTGATGCACGCGTACAGGAGTGATTGACAGTTCGCGGCACTGTGTACAAAAAATACTCCGCTACAATTTTTTTAACGCGTTAAATATTTCAAATTAATCGAATGCGTTAACGCGCTAATTTTGACAGCACTAATATATATATATATATATATATATATATATATATATATATATATATATATATATATATATATATATATATATATTCAGTATATGAATTGAATTATCTTTTATTTTAAAATTAAATAATTTTAAATAAGTAAAACCGTATTTAATTTGTATTTATCGGTATTGCATTGTTCAAACCAACTGGTTGTTTAGTTTCAAAAACCAAATTAACGCAATAGCAAATCCAATTTTATCATATCGAGGAACCACACAAGGCGCTGTTAAGAATATCATGGCAGTTTTATGGATATTTGGATTCCTTTTGGTAGTATATATATATATACATATATATATATATATATATATATATATATATATATACGTATTGTGGAATCCAGAATGGATAGTGCAGCTCTGGTTGAATACATTTAAAGTTTCTCTTTTATATGACTTTAGTGCACTAGAAATGTAAGACTCCTGCTGGTTGGGGAATTTATGGTCATGATGTTGCTGAATCATTTGTTCACAGTAGGGCCATTGGTCTTGCTGACTTGTGGCAATATGTCTGTGTTAGGAGCTGAATATGGTGCTCATATGATTCCTGAGAGGGGAGCAACAGCCCTGAGACCATAAAGACATGATAGGGCTGTTTTTGGTGGAGAAAGCTGGAGCTTGAGTTGATTTGGGTGGACAGTTAATTTATTTCCCCTCACATGCTGAATAAGGCTAGACCTGCTCTGTACTTCATGTATGACCAGTAAAAATGGTCAAATGAATTTAAGATATTATGTTAACTATCGCCATTTTGTTCACTTCAATGTCACAGCTTCTCTTCAAAACCAAGCCCTTTTGTTTTTGGTTTCTCTAATCAGTATACAAGCTTTTCTTTTCTTTCTTTAGTTCTTGAAAGGTTTTCTTTTTCATTTATTTTTGGTCATATTTTTTTCCTGAACATTCATTTATTCATTCATTCATTTGAAAATTATATATATACAATAAAATACTTAAAAAAAAAGAAAAAAAAAAGATCAGTTTGCCCATTTTTGTAAAATAATAATAAAAAATAAAAATAAAATAATAATAACATACAGGTGCATCTCAATAAATTAGAATGTAGTTAAAAAGTTAATTTTAGTAATTCTACTCAGATTGTGAAACTTGTGCATTAAATAAATTCAGTGCACACAGACTGAAGTAGTTTAAGTCGTGGGTTCTTTTGATTGTGATGATTTTGGCTAGTGAATTTGTGGGTTTTTGTTAAATGTGAGCCAAAATCATCACAATTAAAATAACCAAAGACTCAAACTACTATGTTCTGTGTGCACTGAATTTATTTAATACACAAGTTTAAAATTTTAGTTGAATTACTGGGATAAATAAACTTTTCCACGACATTCTAATTTATTGAGATGCACCTGTAAGTGTATACACACACACACACACACACACACACACACACACACACAGACACACAGGCACGGAAACTTTTTTTTTTTGTTTTATACAAAAATGGGCAAAGTTTTTCCATGCATGTTTGCTTTTTTAAATATGTTGAATTTTTTTTTTTTTTTTTTTTTTTATAAAATTGAAAAGTTTCTTACAATACAAAAAAACAAACAAAAAAAACATGGCATTAACCTGTGAGCATGTGAGCCCATTGCCAGCAAACTCAAAAGAGACTGCTGTTTGATTTGACCAAAAAAAAAAAAAAAAAAAAAGGCCGGACCTCTGCAAGCAATCTGACTCTGTTTTTGCTGTTTACAGAGCTGATGACCGTCCCAGAGAAACCTATTTCAGTGATATCTCTAAGGCAGTAGGGACATTTTATGTGTAGTATTCCCAAAATAATTGCATACAGCACCTTCAAGTCCTCAATCTTCGTGTTGTTACCATGCAAAACTCAAAACTCAAAAAAAAAAAAAAAAAAAGAAAGGACAAGAAAAGAAAAGAAAGATGATAACCTCCATATGAACACAGCTGATAGAATCTGTCTGCTACTTTAACAACAAATCACAAGAGAAAAGCTCCATGAATTTTGGCTGTCACGGAACAATCCCAATGGAGCAATGGCCTCATGTTCACTGATGTGGTCAGTCACATGACCTCATAAAGGCCCTGTCAGATGAGTAGCATCAGGCTTCAACGAAAGCACCATGCACCACTTCGACCTCGACATGAAAAGTGTTGCAGTGTCATCTGATGCTTATGCTTCAAGACAATGAGTTTGATACATCATAGAAAAAAATAAAGGACTCACTGAATGTGAGTTAATTAAATTTTACTGTCTCATGGTGCACTTTAAGTTAAATCAGTTTAAGAAAATTAGTTTAAGAATTGAGACAGCTTGACTAAACAGTAATAGAAAGAAATTAAATGGCTTGAAATATCTTTTCGAAAGTTTTTAAATTGTTTTGCTGTTTTTTTTTTTTCTTTTGCCAAGAATCCTCTAAATATTCCTTCTAAAATATAAAGGCTGTAAAATATTTCATGTGTTGCAATCAAATATGCTGTATATACTTTAGTTATTTATATCTATCAGTGCTGTGACAGATGATAAGTAAGTCTGATGCTATGAAAGCATCTCAGAATTATTATTATTATTTTATTTTATTTTATTTTTCAGAATTCTGAGTTTATATTTATTGGGGGGGGGGGGTCCTCAAAATTGGGAAATAAAAAGTAACATTACATAGATGTGTGTTCACTGTGGCTACTTTTTAACTATTTTCATTTCAAAGCAAACACATACACCAAGTTACTGCCACTACTGTGTCTAAAAATATATATTAACATCTTATTCATTGAAGTGTGTATAAAAGTAGTATCACCCACACAGTCTTGCTGTTGTATCCATATAATCAGTTTGTGGTGTAACAGCCTAATTGATTGTCTTTCAAAGTAACCATAACCATTTCCCGTGCATTCATTCATTTAGTTCTTCTCCAGACATACATGTATTCCTGTGCATCAAGACACACAAGCGAACGGCTTGAGTGTTTTTCAGTGTGTACAGCTTTCACTTGATGCCATCTAACTGTGGATATTCTATGCACGGTACATTAGAAATGGCAATATGGGTTTAAATGCAACCTTGAGGCCAGGAAAAATAAGTTCTTAATTACTGCGTGGACACATAAAGTGGGGAAGCTTAGCATGCGGTGGAGTTATTGGAGTTCAGAACGCGGGCCATCAAATTCAGATGGATTTCCTGGACTGTCTGTTGCCATGGCAAGAGGACAAGTGCAGATGAGCCACATTTCAAATACCATTAAAGCTGTATTAACTCTCCTCATCGACTAAAGCAAAAACGCGTTAAGCATGCTAATCTGGAGAGAGAATTAAGAGAATATTGTGGGCACTTAATTGCCTGGTACTCTGAGATACACTGGAGACAGTTTGAACACAGTTCAAGAGAGAATAAAGAAATGGCATATTACAGCCACACATATTAGAGTCTGGCACCCCAGCGCTAGTTAGTAAGAGTGATCATCAATCATGAAACACATTAATTGTGACTTTGCTTTAAACTTCAGTTCATTTTGATTTTGTGAATTAATTTATAGTTGTATTATAACATTTCTATAAATAATCAATTTAAATATTAGGGGGGGGGAACAATTTCATAGAGACAGTAGCATTGTTATCAGTTACACTTGCCTTCAGTCATAAAAAAGATGTAATTAAACAAATATTAAAAATGTACTGTCTTTATGTTGTATCTACTTTTGAAGATTGAATGTGAAATTATTGCAGAATAAAAGTATATTAAAAACTTTATGTATTTATTATGTGGGATTAATCACAATTATGAAAAAAAACATGAAAAAACTAAATGTTTTTTTTGGATTGAAAGATTTCATTATTTATGAAGTTGTCTTTGGAGTGCCTTGGGATTCTTTCATGTGTCACTAATGTTAAAATCAGTGCATTACATGAAAGTTGCAACATGATATTCTACATCAAATACTGTAAAATTGCTGAGGGGCATGTGAATGGAAAGTTCAGTTCAGTTTCAGAAAAAGAAAAAAAAAAGTGATTCATTAGTTAAAAGGGGTCATATGAAGCGATTTCAAGTTTTCCTTTCTCTTTGGAATGGTACAAGCTGTTTGAGAATAGATAAGTTTAATAGATAAAGACTAAAGTCTCAAACCCAAAGAGATATTCTTTATAAAAGGTGACTTGTCCACGTCATGCTAAAATGCCTTGTTTAAACACAAAGATTCTCATAACATTCCCCAAATGTTTACGCCCAAATGTTTACTGCCATTTCATCGACATGCTGTGTTTCGTTGTGAAAACAAAAATAATTTTTTTGGCCTTCCAAAAGAAGACATGACTAGAAATCAGTGGTTAAGTTGTATTTACAACACTGCTCCAGTATTTGTTTCAACCAAAATATTCAGATTAGGAGTGCGTTTATTTATTTTATTTTATTTTTTATATATTTTATTTTTTGCGGAGTACTGCTTCCTGAACCTGAGAGTGGCCTAAAATTTTCTGTTCTGACTCATAGCTGGTAAGTGTGTTTTCATATTTAAAGAATTTGCCACCAATGATTCAAACACTATTTTTGAGCAGTGTGGAGCAGCGCTTGTTGTTTGTCATTTTAATGATCGCAAATGCACACATGGTATTATGTTTATGCTGCGCGATACACAATGCAACATGTAAAAAGACAGTATAAGTCATTATAAGCAGTCCTCGCTGGATGCTACAAATGGCTCTTTGATATGGCTTTTATTGGTTTTGTCTCTTCGCACTGAGACACACAGCATCACAGTATGTTAAGGGGAATACTTTTTTTTATTTATACATTTAGTATGTATTCATAAAACAACATATATATAATTTACTGGAAATCAAGATAAAAATATTCCCATATTTTAAATGAAATATTTATTACTGTAGACCCATATTCAATATGTTATACAGGGGTCTACGTACAGTTAAAGTTTTCATTGTTTCTTTCATTCATTCTTTCTTTGTTCTGTCATAATTGTATAAAAATCAGTCACACTAAGTGTTAGGATCTAATCTCTCTCTGTTTTCCCCTTGCCTTTTGCTTCCCAAGTACTGAAACTTTTTCCTTGAGTAACTAAATACAATTTCCTGCCTGCCAAGCCTTTTCTAATTTAATAGACTAATATTGCATTGATGTGAACCTCATCTCACCACTCCCTCCCAGTAAAGGTGAGTATAACAAGCATCAGAGCCCCTTACGAGGGTATTGATTTTGCGATGAGTCGTCTGACTGCCGGGCTGTGAGTAGTGCATAGTGTTAGATTGTCTCTCTGGCGGGATGTTGTGGGGTTTGAGAGGATAAAAAACGAGGAAGGAGACGGTGCTCCATTGTGCAGAAGGGGTGTACTTAATTCGATTGACCGCGTGCCAGTGTGCACTATCTGGGCTGGACACTGACATAACCAATTGACTGGTGTCAAAGCCACTCTCCGCTACTTCCTTATCATCGATTGGCCCTTTGTTGAGGCTGAATTAAGCTGTGTCCATGTAATTAGATTATGCCAGCCTCCGCTCCCTCCCTTCGGTGAGAGGAACTGGTCAGTGTTCCTGCCAGACAAGACAATCACTATTTATTTGCGTCTATGGGGTTTTAATTTAGCCCTTCAGCCAACAGCTGGAACATAAAGAACATTGCAATGAACCAACTAATCAAGATCAAATTAAAAGTTGCTTGATTAATACACTATAATTGGGACATTTTACAGACTAGATTTATGCCCCAACTACAGGATGTGCCAGCCATCAACCTTAGCTTCTCCATTTCAAAAAAAAAAAAAAAAAAAAAAAAAGGGGGAATGCAGAGGAAAACCACAGACATAACAAAACCAGTTTTTCAATGTTTGCATCACTCTGTTTATGTGTTTCTTTGACACTCAGTGGTTCACTCTGCTGTGGTTTTGTTCTGAATTATTTCCGACAGTGGAGCAAAAATAGTCCAGGAAACTGGCAGTGTTGCATCTAGAATGCAAGAATTCAATCTCAACTCCTTGATTATGTGGCTGTAAAAGCAATATTACACCCACAATCATTAACATTGTGAATATCATTTATGTGATGCAACATTAGCTCTGATTTGCACCTATGTATTTATTGCACGTGAGTAAAAAAAAAAAAAAAAAAATTATGATTATGTGTCTATAAAAAAGATTATGTGTATTAACAGCTTTCTTTATCTTTTATTTTACATATACATTTATTTTACATAAAGTTTTATAATTTTACATAAGTGTACAATACATTATATTACATAACTAATTTTATAAGAATGTTTAAATAATTATTTTAATTAAATTAAAATGTAATATAATTACAATAATAATATTGTAATATATACATTTTAAATTATTAACAAAATAATACAATTAAAAATAGGTCATATATACATATATATATATAAAAAAAAATATATATATATATATATATATATATATATATATATATATATATATATATATATATATATATATATATATATATATATATATATATATATACAAAAGATAAGTCACCTTTGACGAAACAATATGCATTTTTATCTTCATAGCTATCAAATCAAAGTTTTATTCCTGATTATAAATTTTTTATGAAACATTTTGGAGTGACTGACGTTTCTGGAGAGTTTAATTTTTAAGCTTTCAGACGGAATCTCTTGAGAATGGCAACAAGACATTCCAAACTCATTTCTGATGTATATTTATTTAATACTTTTCAGATTCTTTTTTCACCCCTGGATGCCAAAACGCTGACATTGAATGCATCAAAAGCCAGCGTTGACCTGTTTATATGTCAAACAATGACACTGACATGTTCAATACTGTACATATCCAGGCCAGAGCGGAGGTGTTACCTATAATTAACCTGTTCCATCGGTCTGAAAACATATGGACGTTTCCTGTGAGCACGTCAGCCGAATCCATAATGCATGTGTTCCTTGTAGGAGTGGGAGCAAACCCACGTTAATAATTTACTAGCATCAGAAATAATTCATTCAGCATTTTAGGGGTTGGATTTGAAAAGTCAGAAGACACATTTTCACACATTGCACTTCACTGATGTCAGAGCGTGTGACTGATTATGTAACTCCCTTGAACGTTGGCTATTTGTATTCTGAACACATCATTTAATACAGCAGCGTCACTGAAAGTTGAGTTTGTTTGAAGAGATCAGCAGCTTTTTTTTTTTTGGATTTAAAGATTTACATCATTTATGAAGTTGTCTTTGGAGTGCTTTGGGATTCTTTCATGTGTCACTAATGTTAAAATCAGTGCATTACATGAAAGTTGCAACATGATATTCTACATCAAATACTGTAAAATTGCTGAGGGGCAAGTGAATGGAAAGGTTACCAATCATTGCCTAAAAAATTCCATTTTGAAATTACATGCTAGAGTGTTGTATAATAATGCACAACTGTAAATTAAATCACACAGGTACAATCTGTCTACACTGAAGCTGTAGGTGTTTTGTTTTGGAAATGGAGCGAGGTGTAAATATTCTGGCTGTTCGCCCATAACTCAGAGCTTGTGCGTTCTGATTAATGCCTCCTACACAAAACTCTTCTTCAGTGAAAACAGAAAGTAAGCAAAAACTTCTGCATTCAGCTACAATAATTCACCAAATGAATCAATGCTGGGACATTTCGCAGAAGCACAGACAAACTTGGGGGTCGATATATTGCTCTCTATGTCTGTTTTATTTGTTTGGTGTTGTAGATGGACTGAATGCGGTAAGTATTTATTAGTCTTGCAAAGGTTTGCTTCATCGTGTTTAATCATTGATACAGCTTGGACTAAATTGTGAGAAAATCCCCAGGTTGTGAGCAGCTCCAGCTATATGTCCTTTTCTTTTCAAGTTAACAAATCAATTAAATTGCATTTACACAGGATGGTGCTCAATTAATGACTTATACAACAAATAGTGGTTGATATAATTAATCTAGATTTTAGAACAACACATTTGGATGAATGAACATGCTGTTCTGGTAGTGTCACAGTAAAATGACAAATATTATTTTGCATTTATTTTATTAAGACAATACAGTCTATTAGTGCTTTTACAGGAGGCCTGGTGGTTGTTGGAAGTCTAACACACACTTCACCCCCTGGACACAGAGAGAGAGTCAGATAGCATTGCCTGTTGTGTCATTGATCACCTTTAAGCTCGATTAGAGTGAAAAAGGAGGATGACAGATTTTGTTTTCCACCTCAGTGGATTTTGGACCTTGAAATGGAGAATGCAGCATTGTCCAGTTCACCTAATGGGGCTATCACCTGCCTCTTCAGGTAAAAGTAATCTGCCATCAGTTTAACTCTTGTTCCTACTGCCTAGAGCTCCTTCCACCAGCGAAGTGCTCACCTGATTCCCGGAAAACAGCCCTTATGACCCCTCAAAGCAAAGCTATCGTTACGTAAATCCTTGATTTCAGCAGATATGTGCCTTGGATAAGTCAGGAAAGCCCTGAAGGTTTGCCCAAAATAGGTTGTTGACATACTGAGGTCGTGGCCTGTAAGTGGTTTTCTCCAGGGCACCCTTTACATTGGACATCAGTGGTGTACCATTTCATTCCAGATACGTTCTGACACCATAAAGAAAAATGGCAAAGGCCAATCAATATATTTGTAATAGAAAATGTTGTTTAAAAAAAAAAAAAAAAAAAAAAATATATATATATATAGGGCTAGGGTTGGGTTAGAGGATAAAATATGTATATATATATATATTTTTTTGGTCAGTATAAAAGTAATAGAAGTCTATGGAAAGCCCCCTCAATTCATGGGGTTGGGGGTATTTTTCTTTTTAATAATCCAATCCAGGACAAAAAAAAAGTAAATTAAAAAAAAAAAAAAAAAAAAATTAATACTGAGGTAATTAGCATTGAGTCTGCCATAAAATAAAAGAAAGCCAGCAGTGGCTTTATGAGTGGAATAATGATAAAAAGTCACAAATCAAAGACGTCCACTGTAAAGGTGCTTAAGAGACATTTACTCGCCCTGAACCAAGTGTGGAGCCCGGAGGCAAATTAAATTGACGATGCATAGTTTAACTATTCGAATGTTAAGACTGACTTTGCAAATGAGAAGCACATAAAGGGATGAGAAGCATGTGAAGGTCAGAGAGAGAGGAAGAGAACTGAAGGTCATCAGTGTTTTCTTCATGACCAGGCGTTGAGAGTCTATAAAACACGTGTACATAAACCAGTGGAGTGTTTTCTCATTTCATTCATTCAGTCACTTTTTTGTTACATAAAATGGTTCACCGTATACAGAGTAAGTGTTTTTATAGTATCATGTGTGGGTCAAAGCAATCATATTACCAGCATATGTATTTGTGCAACCTTTACTGTCCTCGGGCAATCATCTAGCTATCTAATTTTTACATTTATCTGTCCAGCCTTAAAGTACACTAAATTGAAACGCCATGAGAGAACCTTGAGAGAAAAATAAAAATAAAAAATGTGGTCAATAAATCATGAATATACTAAAGTTATCCAGGGCCAGTACAGTGTTTTATACACTCACCTAAAGGATTATTAGGAACACCATACTAATACTGTGTTTGACCCCCTTTGGCCTTCAGAACTGCCTTTATTCTATGTGGCATTGATTCAACAAAGTGCTGAAAGCATTCTTTAGAAATGTGGCATCTTGCAGTTGATGGAGATTTGTGGGATGCACATCCAGGGCACGAAGCTCCCGTTCCACCACATCCCAAAGATGCTCTATTGGGTTCAGATCTGGTGACTGTGGGGGCCATTTTAGTACAGGGAACTCATTGTCATGTTCAAGAAACCAGTTTGAAATGATTCGAGCTTTGTGACATGGTGCATTAACCTGCTGGAAGTAGCCATCAGAGGATGGGTACATGGTGGTCATAAAGGGATGGACGTGGTCAGAAACAATGCTCAGGTAGGCTGTGGCATTTAAACGATGCCCAATTGGCACTAAGGGGGCCTAAAGTGTGCCAAGAAAACATCCCCCACACCATTACACCACCACCAGCAGCCTGCACAGTGGTAACAAGGCATGATGGATCCATGTTCTCACGCTGTTTACGCCAAATTCTGACTATACCATCTGAATGTCTCAACAGAAATCGAGACTCATCAGGCCTGGCAACATTTTTCCAGTCTTCAACTTAGAGCTTGTGCAAACTGTATCCTCTTTTTCCTATTTGTAGTGGAGATGATTGGTACCCGGTGGGGTCTTCTGCTGTTGTAGCCCATCTGCCTCAAGGTTGTGTGTGTTGTGGCTTCACAAATGCTTTGCTGCAAACCTCGGTTGTAACGAGTTATTTCAGTCAAAGTTGCTCTTCTATCAGCTTGAATCAGTCGGCCCATTCTCCTCTGACCTCTAGCATCAACAAGGCATTTCCGCCCACAGGACTGCCACATACTGGATGTTTTACCTTTTCACACCATTCTTTGTAAACCCTAGAAATGGTTGTGCGTAAAAATCCCAGTAACTGAGCAGATTGTGAAGTACTCAGACCGACCCGTCTGGCACCAACTAACATGCCACGCTCAGAATTGCTTAAATCACCTTTCTTTCCCATTCTGACATTCAGTTTGGAGTTCAGGAGATTGTCTTGACCAGGACCACATCGCTAAATGCATTGAAGCAACTGCCATGTGATTGGTTGATTAGATAATTGCATTAATGAGAAATTGAACAGGTGTTCCTAATAACCCTTTAGGTGAGTGTACACACACACACACACACACTTATTTATTTATGTATTTATGTTATCGTGTAATTCTTTAAGATAAAATAATAAATAAAAACTTGTAGTGCTGTTTCAAAGTTATTATATTGCAGTGCAACCTTTGTCTCTACGTTATCATTATTGTCATGTTGCATCTTTGTCATCCTTTGTCTGCTTTGCCAGTGAATATTCATTAATTGTAAAAATGTGTGTGTTTATATATATATATATATATATATATATATATATATATATATATATATATATATTACCATATATAATTTCAATATTCAATTGTCATTTTTTTATTAGCAGAAAAACAATAAAAGGAAATATTTTCTTTAAATATTTGGCCAAACCTAAGAAAATTGTGATATCCGTTGTACCTAAGGAAATAAGGGTGAAATAATAAAATTCCTATAAAAATACACATATTTGACCAAATATAAGCTGTTTGCATTAATGTGACCACAGTTATCTTAATAAATAAATAAATACATACATAAATGAATAAGGATGCACAAGGGCTAATTCCTGCAAAATTTGACCAACTTTACCAAGTTTTGAGTTCTGGCACATTTTCTACCCACAATAATGACGCTACAGCCATCAATAGCATGGCAACTTATTTAAGTGCCTAAGGAGTATGTTCAGTGGAAACGAAGCACTCCTCCTCATCACTCACTTTGAGATGCGTTTCCATCTCACCCGGCACTGAAACACCTTCCTCTTTGCTCCACACTGAGTAGCTTTAAGCAACATGTGGAGAAGTTAATGCAGCAGAGTGTGAAGTTTCATGGCTTATTAAAGACACCTGCACCAAACGAAATGAAGAAGTGCTTTTCTCAGAGAAACGGTGTAGGGAGCTCTTATTGCATGCTGGGAAAGCACATTATAGGCAAGGACCAACAGCTTAAAAAAACCTACACTGCACGAGAGACGGCATAGAGATGTGTAGCTATCATTTGCTGGTTATTATTTACTTTCCAAATCAATTTTCTTTGAAGTACAGTGCCACAAACCAAATATGCATGAAATAGGCTTCTAATCTGATAATGGATGTTTCAGATAATGAGTTTGGAAGAGATACCCACAACCTCAGAAGAAAGAGCCAGTCAATAGTGAAATTTATCTCCCATTAAGTATCTGCCCTTTGAGTTTCACTTACGCCCACAACAAACACACAAGTCATACCGCGAAATGCAATTGCCAGGAAACAAACCTCTGGGATGGATCTGTCAATTTGCATTTATTTCTTCCTCGCTGGCTGAAGCTCTCTGTGAGTCAGCTAAATATCTCCTCTCTTTATTGCTCATAATGTCGTGGTGCTTGGATTACTCATCGCCGACAAGATGGCATTAGGCTGGAGTTCCGTGGACCTCACCTCTGTTGATTTGCCCCGAGGCCACGGTTGAACTTTAATGACTGAACGGGAAGGAGCTCGGAGGGATTTAAATCCTGACCCGTTTGGGAGGCTTTTAACGAGGCAAAAAGACAAACGTCAAGCTTGTGAGAATGCCTTTGACTGGGCTAAGTAGTTCTTAATGAACTCTTTTGCCTGACGACTCCTGAAAACTGAAATAGAGAGCAAAAAAAGGTTAATCGGCTAAGAAATAATGACTTCTTCACCAGATGAGCGCTTCAGGATTCAAAGTTAAAATGCAAATGTAGTGCTCAAGTACGATTTCTTGTTATTATCAATGTAGAAAACAGTTGTTTTGCTTAATATTTTTGTGGACACCATGCTACTTTTTTTCTGATTTTTTTGCTGAATAAAAAGTTAAAGATTGGATGGTCAGACAGTCCTGTTTTGAAATACCAAATACTGTCTGCCTACTTTTGCCAATGGTTTAATTAATAAATTGATTAATTCATTATATGTTAAACTTAATATTGGATGAAAGCTAATTTTAGACAGAATGACAGCAGAACAATTGCATCCTTGATTAACACAACATAACTTTTAAATGAATCAGGTCCATGATTTAATGACTCGTTCATAAAATTGAGTCAAATGCTTAGTTCATGAATGAATCAGCCATATTGAATGAATCGGTTGAATGAACAAATCAATGATTCACTTATTTAAACAGCGACTGGACGGGAACTTTCCTCAACCTACTGGCGATTTTAGTTTAATACGTAGAGTGTGATTTATTTATTTTTTTCCCCAGCCTTTTATATTTATTTATGCAGTATTTTAAATAAAAATATTAGAAAATTCAATTTAGGGGGCCAAAACTCTTTCATGAAAAATTTGTATCTGTCACTGCTTGTAGGTTTGTGATTATTTTTTTAGTTTTTATTGTGCAAAGTTTTCTCTTTTATGGCATGTATTTGTTTGTGTATAACAATATTAATGTCTTTACAGTCAGGTTTGATGAAAATAATGCATCTTTGCTGAACTTTTTGAAGGATTTTAAACCTGAACTATTTGTGAGGCTTTTAACGAGGCATGGAGACAAACATCAAGCTTGTGTGAATGCTTTTGATTGGGCTAAATAATTCTTAATGTATTCTTTTACCCTGTGACTCCTTAAAACGAAGGGGAAACTGAAGGAGAGAGCAAAAATTGTTCATCAGCTAAGAAACAATGACTTCCTCCCCAGGTGATTTAGGCATAAGAGGTTAGTTCGCTAAAGGAAATACTGGTCGACACGTATTATATCAGTAGTTGTGTTTTCTCATGTCAGAATGTTAAATCTGAATGAAATAAGTAATCTATATTCACACTTGATGAGGCAAGGGAGTCAGATATCAAAGATCTGTCTAATTAAATAACTCAAGAAACCATCACTTCCATCATTTTTTTTCCGCTGGAATAAACTCAAGGTCAAAATGGTCGCCATTATTTGATTAGGTTCCTTCACTTCTTGTGTCATCACTATTGTCAATTCAATTCCACTTTGCTCCGCTGAACCCGGTTTCCCCAGCGCTGATGAGACCTGAATCTCAATATTGTTTCTTTCTCATGTATACTAATGGCTTTGCTATTAACCACATGTTCGCCTGCTACATCAAAGGCTTGCTTGGCTCCCCTGGAGACTGAAGGCCAAGCAGAATACTGCTGCTGCAGTGCCATCCAGATCAAATTAAGACAGCATTCTCCTTTAGCCTCGTAGAGTTTTACTTTAATGAGGCTGTTCTTGTTGTCAATTGCAGATCTCCTTGAATCAATTACCTTGGAACTGTATGTAACAGTCACATGATTCGACTGTATTGAATAAAACATTGTGAAAAAACTGTAAGCAATCAAGCTTCTGGGTTCTTCGGACGAGAAGCTTTTACTGATGGAACTAAGCAGCACTGTGCTTCCAATGATCTATTATGCATTATACAGCCTTTCATATTATAATGGTTGGTAGTGTTACCATTAACGATAATGCATCTGTCTACGTACACTGTCCAAAAATAAATATATATAAAATATATATATATATATATTAGGGGTGTAACGGTTCACAAAATTCACAGTTCGGTTCGATAAGATTCACTGGTGTCACGGTTCGGTTCGGTACGGTTCCTTGATTTTTAAAAAAATGTTTTATTTATTTAAACTAAGTATGTTTTTTTTTACATTGAACAATGATGGAGCTATTCTTTACCCATCTTCTATGGTGTTTTCTTAGCAGCATATAAAATAAAAACAGCTCCTTATAAAAAAAAAAAAAAATATATATATATATATATATATATATATATATATATATATATATATATATATATATATATATATATATATATATATATATATATTGTTGTAGTAGTTATGAACAAATACAAAGATGTAACTTCTTATATGGAACTCTATAACTCTTTATATTGAGTGTGTTTTTACTCAATTGGTTCTCTATAGGGCTTATGTTTTTTGGAACCAAGCAGGAATTACGGTCTGGCTGAAATGGGCTCATGAAGGAATATTGTAACGGGGCTCAATTACATTAAGCATGTTCTTAAAACCTGCGTTTTCGCCTACAGGGTAAGGCACTCGCTCACTCAGTACGCGCTGAAGACTTGTTGCAAAATGGCTAAAGGGTCTTTCACACAGGATGCGGTATGCGCGGCGCTGGACCCTGGGCTCAGTGTTGCCCTTCAGATACAACGCGATTTGCGCTGCACTATGCCAATAGCAAAGTAGGTGGAGTTTTCAAAACTGCCCGTGCATACGTTCTATTTATAACAGTTCTTCTATCTTATAACGTGCAGGCCTGTTAATTGTATCGTACTGCTCAGGAAATTCCAACACAGTACAGTACTAGTCCATTTTGATCATTTCGATAGATTGGTAAAGTGCACCCAAACACCAGACCTGTTGGTTATTGGAGGATCTTCTATTTCTGGTCTGTTAAACGCATTGGCCATTTTTCTAACGAGCCTTCAGCGTGTACTGAGTGAGCGAGCGTCTGACTGAGTACCCTAACATAAACATATAAGTTGGTGTTTTTTTTTTCTTCTTCGGGGAAATAATTTGCTTCAGGGGCGTTGCCTGTTACGTCGTTTGGGTTATTGGGCTACCTTGTTGAACATATCATTATATTTCACAATTTGTTATTTATTTTCCAAATATAATTAATTAGTCCAACGAACCGTTCGGTACATAATGCGTACCGCGTACCGAACCGAAAGCCTCGTACCGAATGGTTCAATGCGATTACGCGCATCGTTACACCCCTAATATATATATATATATATATATATATATATATATATAAAATGTAAAATGGTAAAATTCCTTTACCATCACTTTTGATCAAATTAACTGCTGCATAAAAGTATTATTTTCTTTACAAGACAATAGTGTATTTGGCATCACACTTCTAAAATTGTACTATTTATTTATGTGTAGGCCTAAAACTATATTAATTAGCAAAACACGACTGAGTGCACTAGAGTGAGGTCAGCTATTTATTTTGTATTTTGTACTCTCTGCAAGGGTTGGAATCCATGGGCTGATTATTTTGCTAAACATGCAAATCCATTGTTATAGAAGGCTGTAAACATCTCCAACGCAGAGCGAAGTACACCTGTTTATATTCACCACAGAGACATTTGACTTTCACACCCGTAAACCGATTTGATGTGCTGCGTTACTGCTCCTTGGAAATGTTATTGGCAGGATGTTATACGAGCAGTGATCTGAACCTTCATCTCAGGGCTCAATACCGCCTGTAAATCACATAATCCACACCATGCATTACAAAACACATCTGTCTTTCCTTTAGCCTTGTTCTTTTTCACTGCTGCATTTCCCTATTGCCTGTATCTGGTTCGACGGACAGTCCGTGTCTGGACCGCTTTATGTTCCTCTGCTTGCCTTGGGGAGAGTCAGCAGAGGGGGCGAACTTAACCACACCAGATGCTTAGCTGCCGGTTTGGGTGCGATACATCTGTCCGAAAGCCCAGGCTTGTCTGAAAATATTAAAGTGGGTGTTTCCAAAGGCCCGCTGTGTTTTCTTCTTACATGCAAATGAAAAGAAGGGGGAAGATAAAGCGTGGAGTCTGCAATTTGCTTGGCGCACATAATTGTTGTGGATGGTTGCAGATGCTCCTACTCTGTTAACATAAATGTAAGTTGGCCTACACCAGATTGTTTGCTTCCAGTTAAGACAACAGTGTTGACAGATATTAGCGTCTGGAGAGCGCTGTGTGCTTTGATTCTCAATGCCTTCGCCAGAAGATAGTTTGCTTCATGGATGAGTGAGCAAGAATTCCAACATTCAACGCTCTGAGCGATGTAAGGATGTCAATTACACACCACCAAGGTTGCATCGAGCTCTTTTGAAACCATTTAATCTTATAGCACAAGTACTGTATTTCAGACCAGGTAAAATAAATAGTTGGTTTCACTTGACCATGTGTTCTTTCAGTAAATAGACTAGCATGACATGGATAAACAGCCTGGGGATTACAAAAATACAATTTCAATTAGGAATGACATAAAGACATAAATTTTAAAACATTTCACTAAACATATATAGCCTCTTCAAGTATTTCGAATTCATTGCTGACCATCTTTCTTAGGGCTATTTTATTTAATATTAATTTATTTTATTTCCCCTTTCACTTCGTTTTCTTTTTTCTTTTTGTCCTCTATTTTTATTCATACTTCATTTTAATAGATTACGCCATTATTTGCCAAAAAATGAGTGCCTTTTTAAATTTAAACCAAACTTATCTTTTTTTAGGTACCATAGCTATGAACAATCTATACTCTCTTTCTAATGTACGTTTGCTAGTGTTTCCTGCACAACTTTAAAATATACACTATTTTACTCACATTTGTACTCTGAATTTAATTTGGTGAAATAAAAGTCTGTGCACAACGAATGATTGCAATATTATTACCAAAAAAAAAAAAAAAAAAAAACCTTGCAGGATGCAGTATGATTTTCGAACAAATGACTCCTATGAACGGAATATTTTTAGTAAGCAAAAAAATTAATTCCCACTCCTTGATTCTGATTGGTCAACAGCTGTTTTATCAAAGACTACATAATAATAATAAATAAAATAAAAACTTATGAACTATGAATGACCATGGGTGTCATTCATCTTTAATTTTGAGAACACACCCTTCAATCTGTCAAAGAACAGACATATTATTGTGCTGAGAGATAGACAAATGTGTGGGAAAAAATATCACGTAAATGGCATTAAATGAATGAATGAATGAATGACATAGCAGATAAGAACAGAATACAGAATACAATTTAGTCCTGTTAGAGTATTTAGGTAAAGTATTTATAGTAATTTTTTTAATTGAATTCCAGTCTACAGCATTAGATTAGAAACACGCTTCTTTGTAACTGAAAATTCAAAAGGCTTTTTAAAAAACGTTTTCTGTATTTCTAGGTTTAAATTAGCTTTTGAATCCTAGATGTGGCCTTAGACCGTTGGATCCCAACATTTGTAAAACTATTACATTGAATTCATACTTTGAAACAGACTAAGAAGCCTGGAGAAGATCATGGGGGAAAGTGCATACTTTTTTAAAAGTTATCATTTAAGAAGTTGATGGCGAGAGAAAGAAATAGCCCCACAGGGATAAAATATCATTCTCCAACATCCTGAATTCTGATGCAACAACTGAGCAATAGAGTAATGTGAGTGGAGGACGGTGAGTCAAGCATATGTTTTGGAGGAATTATATGCAGGAGTTGAATGTGCTTCATTTGTCAGTTTATTGAGCTTTTAGGGAAAGCCAAACAATGGCTTGCAATGAAGGGTTGCAAAAAAAAGAACATAAGTACCAAAAATTGTAAGATCATGATATCAGTATGTTGGACAAGATATCATGTTTATGTTCTAAACTGTTTGGATGGTACATTTTAAAATAGATTACAGCAATTAATCACCCTTTTTTCAAAAACATTCTGTCTTTATACTTACCTTAACTGGAAAATGCACCAATCTATTCCTTTTGAAATGATTGCTGGATAGTTTTTCAAGATTTTTCTTAAGATGCAGCCCTTCTTGTTCAGAAACCACCTGAAAGTGTTTATGACATCAGAAAAGAAGAAGAAAATGCATTTAATATGTCACAGTAACCTTGTTATGGTCTGCTTTAAAATGGGCACACGTTTGAACCTTGAGAGTTCACTTTGACAGAGATGTGCATTCACATTTGAAATTCAGCGAGGACACCGGCAGCCATGCAGGAAAATGCCAGCAGTTTTAGATCATATTTTACTGATGTTATACATAAAGTGATTTTGATAGAAATTCCAGATTGTGCATAATAATACAGAGACTTTATGGAATTTGCCGATAATGATATGTTACGATTTACTTAAAATTTGTGGTGAAAAATTTCCAGTGCAATAAAATAAAATAAAATAATAAATAAATACAATTAATAAATAAATACATGGCAGCTGTTCTTATTCTTGCAAACGTTCAGATGCACTAGTGACAGAAATGGAGAGAGAGAGAGAGAGAGAGAGAGAGAGCTTGGGAGGTACAGTGATGGAGTAATGTCTCACTGACGTACATACACACGCTCTGCTCTTTCTGCAAGAATGCTTGCAAATCTGTTTATTTCTGCCACTCGGGTTTATTTCAGTCTTTTCCCCGCCCTTTTTGAAATACCAGCAGTCAAATTTATAGCCTCACCACAGTAATCAATCTTTCTGACACCATAGACAAGTAAAAGAAAGAAACTGTCCGTGATTGACATTAAGACATGTGGCTCCATACCATTTGTGTAAAATCTGAGAAAATGATTGAAGAAATTTTAAACACACACACACACACATAGACAAAAAATGAAACCAGAATTGTGATTTATGAATGTGAGTCTCTGGTATTTCTGTTTCAAGGTGAATAATATGTTGACTTTACCTTTGCCACCCACTAATAGTCCTTGCAGTGTGCTATGAAGTTCTAGGCTTTTCGCTTCTTCTCTTCAGAAACGGACAAGGACATTACTTGCTAAAGACATTTTCAAGTCAATCATACTGAACACTCTTTAACAAATTAAGGATTTTCACATGACTTTTTGCATGAATTTGTTTTAATTTTGCATTGTTCAATCTATCTATCTATCTATCTATCTATCTATCTATCTATCTATCTATCTATCTATCTATCTATCTATCTATCTATCTATATATCTATCTATCTATCTATCCTTTTTCAACTGATACTCAAATGATTCATTAGAAAAGTATTAGAGAGCATGTTTCCTGCATTATTTCTGACCTGCAGGCTAAATTGTGTTTTGTGTTTGTCACTGCCAAACACAATTTCTCAGAAAATAAATCTTAATATAATATTATGCTGTTTTGATTCCACATATTCAAATGTTGTTTTGATATGTTCTTATTTATTTATTTATTTATTTTATGGACAAATCAGTGTAAAATCAGTCTATTTTTTCTGCAATGAACCCCAGCATGCAGCTGTGCAGCATCAAGTTATTGTCATATCACTCTTTTGTTGTTGTGCAGATTGACTTAAGTCCATTTGTTCAAATCCTCCCCTGAAGCTTTTTCTGGGTTGTAGGTTTGCCAAGAAAAAAATCAAATCAAATGGATTTCTTCTCCACACCAGCTCAAGATTGTTTATCTGAGGAGTGAAGGGCACTCATGAAGACAGCATGTCAATTTTCAGATCAATTGTTAGCTCTTACCCTCCAGTCCTGGCATTGCATTTACATAGTAATGGCATTTGGACCTTCATCTGAAAACCTCAGGTTTCCACACTGATGCTTTACTAGGGACAGAAAGATAGGATGCGCTTAGCATTAATTTCAGTAATACTAACAACTTTCAGGTAAATATTGTCTGTGCAGATAATGGGGGTGAGTTTTTTTTTCTCTTCAAAATTCACGAACTGTAATGATAATAATGAGTAATCCTCAAAATATCATGGGGTTTTCTATCTTTGGATCGTTTGTTTGGCCTTCTAGAGACTACAAGAGAAAGATGTAGAGGTGAATATGTAACTCTTTTAGCAAGTTATATAGATATAGGTGGCAAAAAGTGACTGTGTTTATGAAAGTGAAATTTTTTCAACTGATTTGTTCAGAACTTCTGATTCATTCAGGATAGAAACAAATCAAGTCACCATTATTTATATAGTGCTTTTACAATGCAAATGTGTGTCAAAATAGTGTGTCATTCTGCTGTGGCCAGACGAAACCATCAGTTTAATTCAACAACAAAATTCTGCAACAAAGTCAGATCGTACAGAGGATTCTGGTTCCTGTGGTCTTATCCCAATGGCCGTCTAGGTGACCCCGTTTTAGGAGGGGATCTGTCTCTGGGGCTCAGTTGACATGGTATCTGCTGACATTCAGGGCTGTAGGGGTCATTTATGAATGTGTATTTAAGTGAGTTATTGAATTATTCACTCAAGTGATTCATTTAAAAACACTGATTCATTCGGCAACACCACTATTATGTAGATGTAGATTATTGCTCTTGCTCATGTGATTTTGGTTACATCTAATATTCATATGAACTAATGAAGGAGTTATGTTTAATAAATAAATAAAAAGTAATTATATAAATAATTTAATGACATTTGACAAGTCATTAGTGTTGCCGGTGTTGGTTTTAAACATTGTGAGAAACCACAGCCTGTTCAAATGTCTCACAATAATTTTTTTTTTTCTTTTTTTTTTTTTTTTTTGATAATGCATTGGATTTAGTCCGATCAATGATGCGTTTTGAAATCCTATTGTAGTCATCCTGGGCAATTTCATCTTTTGTGAGCATTACTGTTTTGAGATACTGACCATGAGTTTTTAAAGTAATAAAACAATTCAAAACCTAAGTAAGAAAATCACTATATTTTAAGAATGTTCCACTTCAGCAGCAGTTTTAATGCAAAACGAAGACAAAGCAGTGAAGACAAAACCTGAGTCATAGTATACTTAGACTTGGGCCAGTAGCCACATAGCAACATACTTAAAACCACTCAGAACACCCTAGCAACAGCATTAGCCTGGCAACCACCCAACACTCCCAAATGGAGTGTTTTCTTGTTATCTTCATTTGAAGGCCACAGTGTGAAAGCGAGACTGATACCAGATGCTTCACAATGGGAAAAATATGCTTTCTTGTTTGTTTGACTATTGTAAGAGTGATATGATCATGGCTATGTGCTAGTGTGCAATTCATGGATGTGCTCACAGTATTACACAAATATGTGCAAGTACAAATGTGGAACATCAAACAAAGAGACTCTTGGGCTCTTGGCTGCATGAAGGGCAGTTCTTCAAAATTCCATTCAGGTATTAATGCTCCAGTCTTGTTATGTTTCCCTCATTCAACTTACCACACAGTTGAAAATGAATACCTAAGGCTTCCAGGCAGGCTTGACTAGGCCATCTGTTCGATCCCCCCAGTGCAAAACCCCAGAACCGCCTCTAAGTATTCATTCTGAGCTCAAATTAGACCCGGTGTCCAGAGCAGCACGATGACAGTGAGGAGGAAAGAAAGCCAGAGACTGAAAAACAATTAATTACTAAAACAAGAAGAACAGAAAAACCACTAAACCCTCAGTCACATATGGTTGAGGAGTCTGTCAGTCAAGTTTTCAAAGGTATCCAAGGACTGTCCTGGAGGACCTGGAGTCATCCGCCAAATAAGCCTGTGAAGCTGGCACCTTAGATGGTACCGCAAGCCTCATTTAGCTTCATTCCATCAGCAGCACATGGCCATGGTCAAAACGACTGTCACAAGCTGGCACAACCCCAGGTGATAAGCGGAATCTGTTGGGCTAATTCCCAGCATAGACGATGAGAGAAAGATATCTTGGGCTGTGAAGGAAAAAAATGATGAATGAGCGAAAGATTGAATAGATAGAGAGAGGAGTGCGAAACGGCAATGACTGGCTTATTATCTTGAATGAATGTGATTTTGTAATAATACCAGGCACTTTAAAGTCAACGTAATATGTTTGAATGAAACCTGATATTCAATGAGAAACATTTGATGGATCAGGAATAGGTTTTATGAATTAGGATCTGTTGCTCGTGAATAGCAATTGTATTGCTTGATGTAAAAAGTTTGAGTTTTTAATATTGAAATAAATCTTTCTTAATGCATTTATCGAATTAAAATACAGTGAAATATTATCACAAGTTAAAACAACTTTTCCATTGTAATACACTTTAAAATACAATTTATTTCTGCAATGCAAAACTGCATTTTCAGCAGCATTACTCAATTATCCTAAGAAATCATTCTAATATGCTGATTTGAAGCTCAAGAAATGTTTATTATAGCATATTTTTTATGTATATATATATTTTTGTGGAAACATTTGTTTCAGTATTCCTGGATTCATTTAAAGTTAAAAATAACAGCATTTACTGAATAGGACATTTTGTCATGTGACGTGAAATTCTTTTAATTCGCTAAAATTATTTTGTTAATAATTTAGCATTAGATAATTGTGGTTGCAAAAACATAGCAATGGGAACACCAAGGTCAACATCAAGCTTCAAATTCCAAGTGAATGCATGAAATTATAAATATACCTTGACTGAAATGTACTGTAAGTTGCTTATTTTTCATTTTTGTACAAGAGAACCTGCCAGATGCATACAGGATATTCTATAAAATAATAATAAGATAAAAGTAACATAACTTGCATAATATTGGTTTCCTAGTGTCATGTATAAATTAATTCTTTCATTTAATTTGCAATGTTTGCGAGAAATCTGAAACAAGCTGTATTGCTGGTAGCTTGAGAATTGAGAGAAAATGTTCTTTTCTATAGAAGTTGACATTTTGTTCTGTTGATTTCTTGTTTTTTGTTTTTCCAGCCAGATATAATGTGTTTGGTATACTCAGAGAGGACTGTTGTTGAATTTCTAAGCCGTGTGAGGTGTCACCTTGGATCACCTTCAAATGAGATGACTGGCCTGATCGATCTCTTTCACGCTCTCTGATGAATCAATAGTTTTCTCTCTAGACCACTAAGGCACACAGTTCAGAGTAGCGAGAAAGATTAAGTGTTGCCTCTTCTCTTTTTTTGTTTGTTTTGACTGCTGCTCGGGAAGAAATTGTTGAGGTGGCAGGAAATTCTGATGCTCTCTGATAATGCCTTGTGTTCCATCAAAAAGCAGTGCAAGAGAAAGACATACAGCTTGAAATGAAACAAATCACTTTCCTGATATGGTACAGCTCACTTCTTTTATTATTCCCCATATGCAGAGAAGTCAGCTTGGCAAATGATGACAAAAGAATTGGTTAAAAATACCGCTCTATTCAGACCCAGAACCTCGTGTGAATGACGCTAACTATGAGTACAAGCTAAGTGTTATTCACATTATGCGGTACGCGGGAAAATTAATACGGATGCGTGAGGAGATATTTCACCTGTTAAGTGCATGCAGTAAAGTTAAGCGTACTTAAGCTTCATTTATAACTATTGATAATACTTAACTGAGATTTGTAGAGAAAAACACAGCATTCAGAGCCAGTAACCGCACCAATCCACATTCACCCAAAAAATATTGAATACGTTTTCCATCTTCAAAGTTTGAGTTTTGTCCAAAAATATATCAGTCCAACATATCACACATGATGGGGAGATGAAAATGTGCTGCATATTAGGAATGACCCAGATATTTCCGAAGGACTGAGAGCTTTGATTCCATCCATTTTTCTCAGCTTTCCACGGTGGAGAAGTGAAGGAAGAGGCCATAACGTTCCAGCTGTCGTCTATTTGTCAGGACATAAAATGCTAACATTAAATAGAACAGAGAGAGGTGAATGTAAGACGAGATGCACAGCATACATCTGTGGTCATGTAAAACATGCCAAAGTAATAATCGTTGCACACGGCAGCAGATGCATTTTATTGCATACAACAGAACTGTCCTCAAGAACATTATGTTCACATAAAGTTGAAGTATGCTGATATTCTGTCCTCCAACCGCCCGTGAACTATGCAGGGAAAGATTTCACATGAGGCTTTGAGATTGTGATAGGGGTGATTGAATAAACTCCTTTTCAGTCCTAAGGTATTTTCTATGTGTCATTATATGCATGCTAAATAATACGTGCTGTGTCCACTTTGCATGCAGCAAAAAAAAGATGTCAAGTGCACATTTTGCAAAGCTTGCATCCTGAGCATACGGTGTGTGCAGTGCGGCATTAACAATGACAGTCTTCGGCATCATTGGCAGGAAAGATAGCACATGTGAAAGTATGTAAGCATTTCAAAGAAGAAGCGCCTTTAGCATCTCTTTTAACAAGAAACCTTGATATCACTATGCAAAGGTTTTGTGCGGTTCTTCTGGTGAAACTTCAAAAAAGGGTGTATGGAAGCGGGAAAAAAAAAATATTTTTGAATAATATACTTCTGAAGTGGAGAAGTCTCAGGGGCGCTGCTTTGGTTTCTGGTCCCCATGAACATCATTGACTCGGAAACAATCCCCCCCCCCCCCCCCCGTGATCACGTTCCAGGACCCGTCTTTCTCGCCGGGCCGAAGGAATCGTCCTAACCATCCCCGAGTGCCAATGCAATTTGCATGGAATTCTCTCCTAACAGCTAAACATAAAACCGTCACAGAGGTGTAAGCAGATCGTACAGAAATGTAAAAAGGAGATTTTACGAGTTACTTATTCACTAAAACATAAAATAGTTATGAATTGCCATTAGAACAGCAGTTCTGTGACTATTCTCATGCTAAAAGTCTATTGATGTTCAGGGATTCTCACTGAAAGCAATTGACTTATACTGTAACAATAATGACAATAAAAAGCGACAAATGTGCGTCAGTTCCAAAAACATGTTAAAGGTTTGTGATATGTTATAAGCTATGTAACAGAAAAATGTGAATCTGTTTATACTGCAACTTGCGTGATGAGGGTATTTTTGAAGTGCCATAGTATCTGAATCCCTTCAAAAATCTGAGTTGCACACTGACAGTTTTGATGCTTAATATTTGCGGTGAAGGCACGCAGATGTCATTTTTACGTCTCTTTTCACAATCAGACTGTCAGTCTGTGTGGGTTACATCCACAGGAGACTGGACATAACGCACAAGTCAAAACAATCTGTGCAGAAAATTCACATCCTCATATTCACAAATTATTAAAATATTCCTTTTTTACGTATCTGTCAGATGTATATCTGAAGTCTGTTGTCTGCAGTGTATTACATAAATAAATTAGAATGAAGTGTTCTAAATTTACTAGAGGCAAGCAAAACAACTTGGATGCATTTGTAGTAAGTCACTGTATTACTATAGATAATTAGTTTATTAGAGTTTTGATTTACAAAAAGCCGATAAGCTCATAATCTCTGTAATGTTGTGACATTCCTGTTGTAGATTCAGTGGCAGGCTCATGAAGTCTTTACTGCAGTGGTATGTTCCTCTGTGTATCTCTGGCACTGGTGTTAATGTTCTCAGATCTAATAAACGAACACCCAAAGACCAACAGGATTTAGCAGTCCAATGGTGGACGATTCCTACGGATGCAAAGTTCTCATGTTTGATCCCAGGCTGCAGAATCTAATTAATTCAGTTTTTCAGTTGATTTAGATTAAAAAGTACATAATATATGCATAAGTTCAAAGTCATATCATTTCATATTGATTGGCCTTTGCCATTTTTCTTTATGGTGTAAGAAACATATCTGGAATGAAATGGTACACCACTGATGTCCAATGTAAACGGTTTCCTGGAGAAAACCACTTACAGGCCACGACCTCAGTATGTCAACAACCTATTCTGGGTGAACCTTCAGGGCTTTCCTAACTTATCCAAGGCACATATCTGCTGAAATCATGGATTTACGTAACGATAGCTTTGCTTTGAGGGGTCATAAGGGCTGTTTTCCGGGAATCAGGTGAGCACTTTCAGGTTTAGAGCCAAATGTGAGCATCATACGTGTCTGTGACGGTTCCACCTCCTCCGGGCCAAGCACGCTGGCGTTATCTCTCTTCGGTCTGCCATTACTGAGAGGTAATTGTGTTTCTCCTCACTGAATCTGTGGGGGCTCGGTATACACCTGTTGTGAGGATTCAATGGCATTGATTTTTCACACTAGGCTGTAAAACCTGTCTGTCACTAACCGCACAATCTTGATCTCCACGGGGAGGGAGGGGCGCGGGTGACATTCCTCTGACCTAAGAAACGCTCTCTTTCTGTGCTTTTCCATCTCTGTAGAGGTTCAAACAACAGGTGGGTAGACGGTCTTACCTCTTTACCTCCTACGAATCCATTTGTGGAGCCCTTAAAAACCTTTTAAAAGAGCGGGTTGCTGTGGATACGGTTAACTTAGTTGACGAAAGTTTGTGATGACAGCTGCGCCTTCCAATGCCATGGTAAAAAAACAAAAAAAAACAGCTTTTGTTTTGTCAGTCAAGCTCTATCTCTAAGGGTTGATATTGCGTAACATTAATGAAAAAAAAAAAACATTGAAGGCCATTTAGTTTAAGCAGCTTACAATGATAAGTTGTGCATGCTTAGTTTGGTCCCTGTTGGTGCACATCATGATGCCATGAATATGTTTTATTCAGAATTAGCACATTTTAGCTTTGTAAAGTGTTTTTGATGAATTTTTTTTTTTGTAAAAGCTATGTTAAATGTCTGTGTGCATGCAGATGAAATTGATACATCTCTCACAATAAAACTTCACGCAGAAAACGCAGATCAGCATATGTAGTGGTATGTTAACAGTTCTATTGTTGGCTCACTTGCTGTTCTCCAGCAGCTCTCTGAATCCTCTTCTGCAGGCTGTTTTTTGTTGTTGTTAGGTTGTTGTTTTTTTCATGCCAGTAATTTTAATTTGTTGTTGCAAGTGTTACATATTCAAGAGGGAAGAGCTAGCCTGAAAGTTCACACTGTCCTCCAGGCAGAAAGAAATAGTCTGGAAAGAGTGAAATGTTGTTGACCTCAGTTTTTCGAATCCAAAGCCTAGTAAGCTGCATTGGTTTCTAAAACAGCATCCTAACTGAAATAAAGTCTTGTAAGTGACTGATTTGGAATTTTTTTACATAGGCAGCAACTCTACAAATCATTTGAATAGAACTTCTCACTCACAAGAGACTCGGCACATAATTGATAGTGCTTGACTTTAGTATGCTGTTAAACTAACAAGGAAATATTTTAACAGTAACAAAGGTTTATGTACTTTATGTGATCAAAGCTGAATTCTCAGCATCATTAGTCTTCAGTGTCACATTATCCTTCAGAAATCATTCTAATGTGCTTATTTTCTGCTCAAAGAATAATTCTTTTTTATTATTATTATTATTATCTTTTGTATCAGGATTATTTCATTTATTACATTGAGGTGTTTATGCATGGCAGGGGTGTCCTTTTCCCTGAGGCAGGCCTAAATCTGACCGCATACCATGCGGTTTTGCTGCAGGGTCTTCAGCTGGGGACCACCACTCATTGACGTTTCGCCCCTTAACTCAGAACATCTCCTGGTGGCGGGGCAGTGAACGGGGACATCTCCCTGACACCCCCTGCAGCAAAACCTAATTAGATGATTTTTATTTTTATTTTTATGATTATCTTTTGTATCAGGATTATTTGATTGATAGAAGGTTCAAAAGAACAATTATTTAAAATAGAAATCTTTTGTAACATAAAAATTTCATTACTAGCAGTTGATTATTTTAACACATGAATAATAATAATAATAATAATAATAATAATAATAATAATAATAATAATAATAATAATGTATTAATTAAAAATAATAACAGTGCAAATATTGTTTTCTGATTTTTAAATGCTGATTTTAAATCCTGCTTAAGAAACATTTATTCCTGTCATCGTCTTTTAATCTTGTTTTCTTCAGGATTATTTGATGAATAGGAGCCTCAAAAAAAAAAAAAAATAATAATAATAATAATAAAATATATATATATATATATATATATATATATATATATATATATATATATATATATATATATATATATATATATATATATATATATATATATATATATATATATATATATATATATATATATATATATATATATAAATGTTCTTGTTTTCTAATGCAGTCCCTTCATTAGTTACCTATTTAATTTAATAATTGCATGTTTAATTGACATCTCTCTTGCTTCACATACGAATTCATGTTATAGCAATGAATTCGCGGCATTGAAATTTGGCCAAATTTATAAAACATAGAAAACATTTTATCATTTAAAATACAAATGATACATCACCTTTCAGTGTAGGTAAGTTTTTATTTTTTTATTATTATTATTTTTAATTTTTTTATGTCTTAAAATGTTGTCTAAGTAGGATGCTCACTGGATTTGAAACATTTCTTCTATCTCTGGATTACTTTTGAAGGAGACTAATGGCCATTACATTGGGCACTTCAGGACTGTTACTTTAAGTGCTTTGCTTCATCTGCCGCTTTAGAGCAGTTTTTGTTCTCTCTTTCTCTTTTTCCTTTGGACTTCATCTTATTTTTTTTCCTCACTGTGACATGTAAATGTGCATATATTTACATTATCATATATGTTTATTCATATGATAAAGTAAACCCCGTTCAGGGTGTGACAGGAATCCCATAGTACATATTTAGCTCTAGCTTACAGCAAGACATGTAAATTAAATAATAACTCTATGGGGTTTTCCTTTGTAAAGCAGAGAAAAAAAGGAAATGAGCCCATAGCTTGAACTGTTTGAAGCTGAGCATTGAGACCTGAATACAAAGATATTTGTGGTAATGTAATGCTTGAAGTGCACCTGTTCAAAAAGTTGGGGGTCTGTCATTTCTTATTTATATACATATATATATGTGTGTGTGTGTGTGTGTGTTTGTGTGTGTGTGTGCGTGCGCGCCTTGCAAATATATTCGTACCACTTTATTTATTTCACATTTATTATGTTGCAGTCTTACGTTAAACTGATTTAACTTTTTCTCTTTTTTTTGTTCCACATCAATCTACACTCCATAGACCATAGTGAAAAAGCAAAAACAGAACCGTAGTAAATTGATATAAATTTAAAACTGAAAAAAGTACATTACTCATTTTCTCAGCTGAAACAGCCTCAAGTCTTTTTAGGTATGATGCATCAAGCTTTGCTCATCAGCATTTGGCTATTATCTGCCATTCCTCTCACTTTTTCACCTCTCAAGCTCTGTCAGGTTGGATGGGGGCAGAGTCAGACGCACATTTTCAGGTTTCTCCAGAAATATTTGATTGGGTTGAAGCCCAGTCTCTGGCTGGGCCACTCAAGGACATTCACAGAGTTGTTTATAAGCCACTCTTTCTGTGTGCTTAGGGTCATTGTCCTGTTGAAAGATGAAACTTATGCCAAGTCTGAGGTTCTGAATGCTCTGGACTGGATTTTCATTAAGGCTATCTATTTTGGTGCATTGAGCTTTTCTTCTACTCTTCTACGGTGACCATCAGCTTCTCGGTCACCAGTCTAGACAAGGCCCTTCTCCATCAATTGCTCAGTTTGGCCTGGAGGGGTTCTAGTTGTTTCAGACGTCTTCCATTATGGATAATGAAGGCTACAGTACATGCTCTTGTGAACCTTCAATGAAGCAGAATTGTTCTGAACTCTTCCCGATGTGTGGATTGACACAAACTTGTTTTTGAGCTCTACAGGCAGTTCTTTAGTACTCAGGACGTGGTTTTTGCTCTGATATGCATTATCACCTATTATGTGTGTGCCTTTCCAAATCATACTCATTCAATTGAATTTGCCACAGGTAAACTTCACTTGAAGTGTAGTAACATCTGCCAACAATATGAGTGCTCTTGAGCTAAATTTCAACTGTCCCAGATACTAATAATTATGCAATAATTGTTTTACATGTTGTTTTATTTAATTTTACATTTGCAAATATGTTAAAAACATGTTTTGCTTTGCCATTATGGTGTATGGAGTGCAGAATGATACGGGAAAAAGTAATTTAAAACAATTTAACATAAAACATAAAAAATGAAGGGGTATGGATATATAAATATATATGTTACAAAACATTACACTTTCAGTTAAATGCTGTTCTTTCTAACTTTTATTCATCAAAAATCATAAAAAGAGTATAATGTTTCCACAAAAAAAATTAAAAATAAATAAATAAATAAATATTGAGAAGCAAATTGAGCAGCAAATCAGGATAATAGAATGAAGGATCACGTGACACTGAAGACTGGAGTAATGATGCTGAAAATTCAGCTTTGCATCACAGAAATAAATGATATTTTAAAATAGATTAAAATAGAAAACATCTCATTTTTAAATGTAATAATATTTTACGATATTACTGTTTTCACTGTATTTGTAATCAAATAAATGCAGCCTTGATTGAGCATAACATGCTCCTTTCAAAAACATTTTTAAGATTTTACTGACCCCAAACTTGTGAATAATAGTGTACGTATAAGTTTATAAGTTTGACCTCACTGTAATGTCTGTCCGAGCCAAAAGGATATTGAGTTGCTGACAGGCCGTGACCAGATGCACAGAAGATCTGTATGTGTGAATAAAAACTTTCCCCGGTCTGAAGCAGGTGATGAATCGCTCAGGATGACGGATGCCTTTGTGTACGGAAATCTTTTGATATTCGCTGTCCCGCTCTCAGCCCTGCCCTGCCATGTCAATGCCAGCCTAAAATATTAACATGGCAACAATTACTCTCCTGAAAATAACAAGAGAGTGACAAGGATAGGAGGAGAGGGGTAGAGAGAACTCAATAATTCTTAGTCCACCCTTCACCATTGCTTTTGACTTCAAGGCAATTCCCTAAATTGTAGTTCACATACAGAGACAGCGGTGTTGCAGGAATGAGAGGTGAAGACAGAAAGAGAAAAATTATACACTGAGCATTAGTTTACAGTAAAAAAAAAAAAAGAAAAATAGTAAGTGAAAAAAGCATTATGCAATAAACATGAAAATAAACATTTGAGATTGACGAAATATTGAAAGATTACACATTGTAAAATATAAAACAAATTGAAGCATTAATATTTAATATTGCAATATAAAATATATAAAACAAGTGTATATATATATATATATATATATATATATATATATATATATATATATATATATATATATATATATATATACACAGTACAGACCAAAAGTTTGGACACACCTTCTCATTCAAAGAGTTTTCTTTATCTTCATGACTATGAAAATTGTAGAGTCACACTGAAGGCATTAAGGGCTATTTGACCAAGAAGGAGAGTGATGGTGTGCTGCTCCAGATGACCTGGCCTCCACAGTCACCGGACCTGAACCCAATCCAGATGGTTTAGGGGTGAGCTGGACCACAGACAGAAGGCAAAAGGGCCAACAAGTGCTAACCATCTCTCGGGGAACTCCTTCAAGACTGTTGGAAGACCATTTCAGGTGACTACCTCTTGAAGCTCATCAAGAGAATGCCAAGAGTGTGCAAATCAGTAATCAAAGCAAAAGGTGGCTACTTTGAAGAACCTAGAATATGACATATTTTCAGTTGTTTCACACTTTTTTGTTATGTAAATAATTCCATATATAATTCCACATGTGTTAATTCATAGTTTTGATGCCTTCAGTGTGAATCTACAATTTTCATAGTCATGAAAATAAAGAAAACTCTTTGAATGAGAAGGTGTGTCCAAACTTTTGGTCTGTACTGTATATAAAATATTTCTGAAGGTGTTGACGATGCATGGTCATGTGATATATATCTGACCAATCAGTGTCCAGTTTGCCAGTCTTGACTCTCCTGAGAGCTCATTCTGAGTGAACATGTCTGTGAATAGCAGTACGGGCATGTCAGGAGCAATATATAATAGAGCTGCATAAAAATCAATGAACCTTCTGTGTTTTTCTGCCCCTGAATCATTGGAATGTAACAGTCTGTCTGCACCTGCAGCAATTTGAGGGTCGACTGTGAATCTTTTGTGTGGCAAATAAATGCCGCAGTGGCCCATAATTAAACAAGTGTCTTCTCAGTTTATACAGAGCGTGTGTGTGTTTGTGTGTGTTCCCTCCCTCACTCGTGTTCGGTTTGCCATGCTCACCCTCCGCCAACACAAGATCCGCTCAGCTCTGTGAGTGCTGTCAGCGCTGGCAGGCTGACGGCTTCATTCACAGGGAGGTTTGACTCTCTTTCAGTCTGTCCGTCTGTCTTTCAGCCGTTCTCTCTCTCACCTCCAACATTCAATTAGCAGACGCTTTGCAGTCATTCTCCAGTTTGTGGGTGAAGCCAAGGTCAGCGTGTCATTTCATGCATGTTGAATTTGAGTTATAGAGTTATTAATCACCTCAGCTGATTCCTGATGGTAATACCACAATTTAAATAAACGAAAGGAGAAGGTGAAATGGATTGTTAGAGGGAGAATGGATGGGTTTTCCTGCTTGCTGATGGAAAGCCATCTTACACACATTTAAGCATGAACAATCACAGATCAAATTCAATCAGACTGTTTGAACTGCAAACCTACTGTTATCCAATGTTAATCGCTGGTTTAGTGGAAAACAGATTCATTTTCAGACTCGGGGTCTAAATATGCTGTAAAATTTAAAAAGTCAGTGGTGTAGGAGCCTTGGCATAGTGGTTCACACACATTAAGCTGTGGTGGTCACGTGGGCAACACAGGTTTGATTAAACATGGATGAATAAAGAATAAACAGTTGTAATAAACACTGTAATTTAATGTCCATTTCTTATTTACGTTTATTAAAATTTTTATACTACACACAGTTTAAAATAAAATACAATTAAATTAAATTAAAATAATCTGGGTCCTACAATGGATGTATATATCATGTTATTTACATTTTTAATGAGGGAACATTTCTTTTAAAAGTCTTTGAAATTGATTGTGTGCTTCTTTGGGATAGCACAATCACTTGCAAAACATAAGCTTTTAGACACGCACATAAGTCTGAAGTAATGAATTTAGGTAAAGGGGAGCAGAGCCAATGGTGGTTTTGTAGGAAAACATCAATGCCTTGAGTTTTATACAAGCAGCTATTTTTAGCTAGTGCAAATTGATAAACAGAGCTGTGATGTGCATTCATTAAAATAGGATATAGAAAACTAAAATGTTTATAGGAAAAAAAAAATAATCCATCATTAAGATGTTTTAACACTTGTGGCCAAAATATAAGTCCTTAATAACACTTTCTCCATATCCACGTTTTTGTTTGGAGCTGTTTTGGGTGGTTTTATGCTTGTAAATTGTGCTTAATCTGTGCATATTTCTCTCCTTATTCAGACGAGATGACTTTTCATTGCAGAAGGATAGAGGACTCGTATTTGAGCAGGAAGCAACCGTTTTGAGAGAAAACCTAATATATTTGTTAATGACTAACACGCAGATTTCACTTTAGAAGATGTGTACTGGAGTCATGTGGATTATTGTGATGATCAGCTGATAGGACTCAAATTATGACGGCACCCATTCACTGCAGAGGATCCACTTGTGAGCAATCGATGTAATGTTACAATTTCTTGGATGACCTGAGGATGTGTAAATTTTTTGAAATTTTTTTGGGTGAACTTTTTCATACTTTTGCTGTATACTTGCACCAGTGATTTCTTGATTGGCACTTCCTGCATGAGCAACTTGTGCTTGGCAGTAGGTGAGTGAATTATCATGCTAATCCGGAGCACAGGCTGTGCTTCTTTATGGTCATCACACTTTCACAAGCACAATTGCCAGCATTTCTGCATGTCCATTATTACCATAATCCAGTAGTTCTTCTCTGCCATCATCCCATAATTTGTTTGAAACAGGCGTCGTCGCTCCCCCTCGCTCTCTCCCAGGTTGCCCACACATTGCTATGATGGGCAGCGTTAGCCTTGAGAGGCTAGAGGGAAGCAAGCTAATGTAATGTAATTTAGACCTGCTTGTCAGTCCCGGCGACACCTACATCCATCAATGTCAAGCAACAACACGTCAATACTGGCCTCAAGGTTTGGCTGCATAACAAACCACAAACTTTAACGTCTCACTTACTGTAGGTGTTTCCAGACATTTTGGTGGAGAGGGGAGAAGTGACTTAAGGGGAAGTGACAAGTGTAAGGGAAACAGGTCAATTTAGCTCAAAGGGAATCATTTAAGATTTTAAAGGGAATTTGAACAGAATCACTGTTTCACGGCTGTTCACGGAGACGCGCCTGCGATTCAGTGAACGAGCCGTTTAACATCAAATCTGCGCTGGATACTAATATCCAAACTATAGTGAAAACACTATCAATTAGCACAGTAACAAGATCGGCAGTTTAAGACATTAACTTGTAAGCACAAAACACAAGATACTTCTCTTTTCAATATGAATAAGGCTTTATTAGATAAATCTAAGACATGTAAACTAATCACACACATAAACGCACGCACACACACATTCACACAAGTTGCAGGGAGGTCGAAAGTTAGGGAAAGATGAGTTTAAGAGAATGGAAATATGGAATCCCAAGTTAACAGCAATACGTTAAATTGCATAAACATGAACAACCATCAATCACGTAATTAGCCCTTGCATTGAGTTCCTCAATGAGGTTAAAATTATATTAGATACACCAGTAAAGGTCACAGTCTGGAGGTAAAGTTACTTGCATCTCCTGTGAAGAAGGAGCCTCGGTGAAAGGGCTATCCCGAGGTCGTTGATTGGCTGGAAGTTCAGTCTCTGAAGTGACGTCTTGGGAAGCCCGTGGTTGTTGGGCGTTGGCTGAAAGTGCAGAGTCGTGTTCGCTGGTTGAAGTTGAATGGACGTTACAAAATTTAACTCAGAACACGAAACTCTCAAACGGAAAAGAAAAGAAATAAAGTTTGACGAGACTAGGTTGTGTTCCTTCTCATAGTAGCAGCAGGCAGGCACGCTGGAACCGCGCTCAAAGAACAATGATGACTACCGCATGGCTAGATGCTACAAGCTAAAGCTAGGTAGCAAAGCTACAAGCTAAAAGCTAAGAGCAGGCATGACTGATAGCAGCAGCTAGACTAGAACTAAAAGCCGACTAAAAGCCGACATGGCTAATAGCAGCAGGCAGACTAAAAGCAAGGCATGACTAAAAGCGAAATTACATCGTGTCCAAAGTATTTAAAACTTCCTGTTGGCCACCCCTCAAATGTTGCCTTGACCAATCAGATATGTTCTTGAGTCTTGGGTATCATAAATCATTTGTTTATCTTACCAAGCATGTGGTTCTTGCCTCACAGGGTCTAATTTTGGACATGATTCCTATAACATGATTATGATATATTTTACAAATAAATGATTGTCAGGACAATATCAAGCAAGAAAATGCGATTATTTGAATACTAGACATGACTAGGTATCCTATAGTTATCAAAAGACATACACAATAAGTGATTATACATGATAGTCAAATGTTTGGGTTACACGTAAATGAATATGGAGTTAAGCAATGGAATGATTCATTCATAAGTCTTTTTTGAGTTCATTCTGGTCCATATATAATGTATAAAAAGGGTTTCTTTGCCATTCTCTGGCAAAGGACTTTTCTGTGAAGACAAAGGTTTAAAGCCCTTCCCCCCTTAGGAATTTCAGTCTGGTTTCACTGGCTGGGGGGGGGGGAGTCAATGCAAGTATTTAACTTGATCTCCTGGGTTTACATGTGATGTCCAGCGTTGCATTCCAATCACGAACAATAAATTTGACAATCTCTTCTTTGAATTAAAATTGTCAATAATTGTTCTATTGGTGTTAATGTTGAAAGCTGTTGTGTGAACAAGTTGGTTGGTTGGTTATCTTGTTTGGTTCCTGTGGCACTAGAACTGATTTATGACTTCCTGAGGAATTCAGCTCATGTTTCAATGCACACAGCTCTGATAGACTCTTTGATTTGTCTGATTTGACTCATTTCTGCTACATATATCCCCCTTTCGATCGGCGAGGTGTTTAGGTGAAGACATCGTCGATCGCTGGAGAAACAAAGGCAGAAGAAGCAGACAAACACAGCAAACAGCAAGACAACACCTCCATGACAGTTACTGTACTGGTGCAGGCATCAGGTTATTTAGGTACACGTGGTTAAGTTCAATTAGTCAATGTAGTTTAGCACATTGAGGATAGTTTAGATGGTCTTGGAAATTGTTTTTATTTTGATTCATCAATCAAATTTGTGGTTAACTTTGTTTGGTTCTTCTAGGTTGTCTTACTTTACATGTTTACCATTAGTTTTCTAGTAATTTCATTTTCAATTCAATGGATTGACCTATCATGCATGGAGCTCTCTGGCTTCCATTCAGTTTAGAGTGGCTGGCGGATATTAGGTGTTGCGAGTCAATCCTAATATCAGACCTTCAACCCTCGCAGGGTGTCTAGGCATTTCACCTACTCAGGAAAGAGGGGAAGGAGAAGGATAGGTAAAAGAAGAACAAAACAAAACAAGGCTGCTGTGGGTTTTCCTAGCATGTGTTACAACTACTATTGAGCTAGGATGTCAGGTGCAGCTAGTGTGTCGTGAACCTTAACTTAGTGTCAGGTGTTCTACCTATTGTGAGGATGGCTGCACGTTTCTTCATGGTGGGTATGTGTAACTTTGTTACGCTAAAAGTTGGATATTCTACCTGTGGGAAGAATATGTTTGTTGACTGTGTTATCAGTAGATGTGTTTACCTCTGGGTGTAGGTAATGTTGTGTATTACTGGTGTAGTGCATGTGTGGTCAGATCTGTTCAAGTCTGTGTTGTCTCCCCCTTTTTCTAGCATGTCACTGAAGACTGGCTCTCTGCATCTTTGGCTTGGATGAGGGCGTGTCCATGGTCTAATGAGGGGTCAGTCCAGCAAGGCAGGAAGTTCTTTAGCACGCCGTCGGAGGCAGTTTGGCATGGCTGTGTGAAGCTGAGTTGCAAAACTTGTCTCCTATGTTGCATTCTTCTTGTGATGCCTTCTGGCTGTAGCAGACTTTCTGACCTTCTGTGCTCTGGTGGTTGCTGTTGCACAGACAGGGAATGTGGTACTTGGAGTTGGAGTTCATTTGACAGTTTGTTAGTGACTGAGGTGATGTCCTTTAGTACCTCAGATTTTTCATCAACAGTTGGTCGTGAAAGACTTGTTCGTTCTGGGTCGTTGTTGAACAGGTGCTTGTCATCTCTAATGTGGTGCACCAGGTGATCACCGGCCTTCCGTTCTGTCGCTGGTCACAGCGAGCATGACTCAAATTTGTGGTCACCTGCATGTAAATTGTCTTGAAGGAACTCTCTTAGTTGTTCCATGACTTGTTCCGTGTCTTCTAATGGTAAGCGGTTATGTTCTTGTGCATACTCAGCACTGTGCATGTCTGAGTGGTGCTGAGGTGGGTTTTGATGTCGCTTACCCACACGAGTTGCTCTTGGATGAGTCAGCTGATTACCTTTGGATATCTGGTTAGGTTTCCAGATGTTCTTATCCTTTTGGTTTCTTGAGAAGCGTGGCTGGTCCCATGGATTTTTCCAGCAGTTGGGCTGAAAGCGGTCGTGGATATGGGCGTCACGTTCTCTGTGCTCTTGATGGAAGACTCTGGTGTTGTGATGCCACTGGGTGTCGTCCAGTGCAAGGCTTGAGTCTTTGTTGACAGAGTTCAAGAGTGTGAATGTTTTGTTACCTTTCTTTGAGGCCAACTTCTGCTTGTTATAGGCCTTCTGTGTTAGGTCACGCAACTGTTGGATGGTCATGGAGTTCGGACAGGCCATGACACCTAGATGGTGACTGACTCCAGGGTGCAGATTTCTTAGGAAGAGGCTTTTGAAGTTCACATCCTCTTCAAGGTCAGGGCTGTTGTGTGCACCAAAGTAGGCTTGTCGGAGTCGGTTGTAGTAAGCTTGTGGAGTCTCTTGACGACCTTGTTTGGTTTCCAAGGCAGTTAACAGTCCATGTTCAGACTCTGGGTCTGTAAACTCTTTAATCAGGACCTCACGAAGTCGCTGGTAGTTTGACTTGGTTTGACTGGGCTGTCGATCTAGAAAGTTTCATACCTCGGAGCTGGACGTGGCTCTAAGGAGGTATAACCAGTCTCTGTCAGTCACATGAGGTCTCACTTCCAGATGGAATTCGATATCTCGCAGGTAAGCTTGGATGTCGGGGCTCTCTGTGGAGTTCGGGTTGAACCTACTGATGTTTTTAGACAGCTTGTTGAGGTCTTTGATGGTCATCCCGTGTGCAGCTTCAAGGCCTTGGACGGGAGGTTTTCTTTCGTTGGCAGGAAAGGGTTGTGTGGCGAAGGCAGGTGAGGTTTTGGGTTGTGGCCCTTCGCTCCTTTCATCATATGCCAGTTCTTGGACGTGGGACTCTGCTCTGCTCAGCAGTGATGAGGTTAAGAGATGTTTCTCTTTCCTTGGCTCTAGTTTGTGCTTGTAAGCATTTTGGAGTTCTTTTCTGACCATGTAGAGCTCATCGTTGGTATCGTCTAGATGTTGGGTCAGATTGTCCATTTCAGTTCTGTACCTTTCAAGGTGGTCTTTCAAAGCACTGATTTCAGAATTCTTGTTTCTGATGTCTAGCTTGGCTTTCTCTAGTAGCTGTTCGGCATACTGGAGTCTGTTTACCAGGTCTTTCTGAGCAGCCGTTGCATGTTGCTGGTCGAGCTGAGCTGCTGCCAGGGCTGCTTGGAGCTTCATAACTTGTTCTGTTGTATCCTGCTCCCTCTCGCTGGGTGCTTTGAGTTGATCTTGAACTTTCACTTCCAGCTTGTCTATGCGACGTTGAGCACGTGTCAGCTCCTCTTGAAGGTGGGTGATGTGCTTGTCGCTCAGTTTCAGCTGGGTTGTGAAGGCATAGCTTAGTGAGCTTGTGATCTTGACTAGCTCCTCGTGGTTGTTGTTCTGGCTTGAATCTTGTGTCAGGAATCTTCTCAGGATTAGGATTATTATTAAAAATAATAACAGTTCAAATGTCTTTGGAGTGAGGCTGTCTGTTATGCCTCTCAGCCAAATGTTCACATCTTCCCCATGGGAAATGGGGTCTGCAGTCTGCGGCATGTTGGCACGCTGGGGAGAAGAGAGACTGACACAGATCTGTGTGGAGTAAAAGCCTATGTGTGGTGGGACAACTAAGTGTTGTATCAGTGATTGTGAACCACTAGTGAAATGTGGTGATGACTGTGTTGGTCTCAGGGTGTCTAAGTAGACTAGAGATGCAAAGACTTTGTCACTCTAATGAGGAAGAGGAAAAGAGAGAAAGAGGTGAAAAACAAATTCAAATGACAAGCAAAATTTCTGTTTTTCAAATGAGGAAAATTATTTTTTTCCAATTAAATGTTATCAAAAACATAAACAATATTATTATATTTCTTGCTTTGGACAAAAGAATACAATAATAATTCTGATATCTCTTTTCTTAGTCTGACAGGATTGACACCGTACACCTTTCAGTTGGACCGCTCACCAGGGAGTCAGCGAAGGCGACAGTTGCTCAACACGTATCTCTATTAAATTGATCTCAACGTTGGATGAGATGCTAAAACTTGGATTGCTTTTCCAAATGTAGGGAGGTTAGGAATAACAACTGAGAGGATGATTACAATCAAATTCATAAGGATGATTCGTCGTCTTTGGCACGATTGTGTATTTACTTCACTTAGAATTGATTGATGGTTCTTACATGTCCTACAAATGTAAAAAGAGAAGAGGAAAGTAAAGGAGAGAGAGGACGGAGATGGTAAGTCTCAGTAGCGGTTATCTCAACTACAAGGAGAGCGTTGTGTTAGTTGCTGCACAACTAATCAAACAAAATAAACTTTAAGTGAAAGAGGGTTGTCTTTCTAATTTATTTGAACTCGTAGTGAGGGATAACAATGTCTCCTTTTAGGGCTCAGGTTTGTCGTTCCCAGGCTAGGATACACAAAAGAAATGGTAAGAAATAGGAAAATTAAAAAAAATTAATAAATGGGCAAAATATGCAAAAATGAAATTAAAAAGAGGAAATCAATACGTAAAACAATAGTGGTTAAGTGTATAACCAAAACAGGAAGAGGGGTAAAACGCATTCAAATAAGTAAAGGTCTGAATAGCATATATTCAGATGGGTAATAAATAAATTAGGAAGAATAAGTTTACTTTAACTTCCAAAGTTCAAGGCTTATTCATTCCTAAAATAATTAGACCCAAAAGAGAATACTAGAAATAAAAGATCATTTGAAATGATCTGAAAGGGAAATTTTAAATGATTCAAAATAAATTTAATGTTTCAATTAAATTTCAATTTGACAATTAATAATTGTGAGTCAGTATTTCCCTTTCTAGTAAAATGAAAATAAGTGGTCTAGTGAGAAAAGAGAGCGATAAAAAGAAATGGACTAACAAGTGTTAGTTAAGATGTTTAAAATGGTTAAATCACGTCAGCGTTGCCCAAACACACATTATTCTACCACTGGATGGTAATGCTAACGGCTAACCTTTGAGGCTAGTGGCTTTAGTATAGACTTCAATGTAAATGCAATGGTTTCGTTAGCTTAGCGACACCGTGGAGTTTGTGCGCTGCGCTTGCACAGTTCAGAGTTGCTCCGGAAGTACGTTAAAGGCTTCCGGGTCACGGTCGTCACTATGGCAACCAAAACACATTCTAGTGGATCAGCACATGAATCGTTGCATTGTTGCAAATACAGTTAAGCATGTTACATGAAATGTCGGCTCATTTCAACACTGTACAAATAACAACACCGCCTTTCAGTTGGTTTTGCGATGTGGCACTTAAACTCTCAGTTTGTATAGAGTTAAATTTATCTTAATTCAAATAGCAGCTTCCTGCTGTAGTTAAGGGAACACAGTTATATCAATCTCAGCAATTTGAATCTCCGTGCCAGTTTTTCTGGACACAAACATAAAAGTTTTCCTTCGCTGTTGGTACACAGTTAAAATGTACTTGATCAAGCTTTTAAAACACTCCCATTCAAATTACTCTCGGACACACGCAGTGTTACGCGAGATTGCATTCACTTTGTGAACGGATACAAATGGGCAAACATGGTTCTCTAATGTTTAACGTTAACGTTAGGGGAGTCGAATATCAAAATTGATTCGGCAGTGGAACACGCACTGGCAATCAAACTATATGAAATATGAATACGGGGACTTTGATAAATAGATTGAGGAACCCGCTCAAAACTATTCTTTATTCACCGATTTATATCCCTTTTGAAAGACTAACAGTTTAGCTCCGTTCAGCAAACAGTGACTGAGATAGCGTTTGAGACACTGGAACACGCAGTGAAATCAAATCAGCTATAAAACAAGGCATTACACAAATGAGGAACACGCTCAATTTCTACCTTATTGTACGATCTCAGATGTTTACTTTTAAGTTCACTTACTGCTGTTAACAAAGGGGAGACGGACTCGAGTTAAAGTCTCCTCTAGCTCCTTTCATTCAAGCGGGAGGGCGCGCGCTGCTTACGTCACGCAACACACACACATACTCAGGTCTCGGAAGCTTTTCATCCGTCATTCCTTTAGCAAAATCAAAGATTAAATAACTTGGTTTATGCTCACAATTTAGGTTAAACTGCCCGCATTCTCCACCATAATAAATGTAAGGGAAACAGGTCAATTTAGCTCAAAGGGAATCATTTAAGATTTTAAAGGGAATTTGAACAGAATCACTGTTTCACGGCTGTTCACGGAGACGCGCCTGCGATTCAGTGAACGAGCCGTTTAACATCAAATCTGCGCTGGATACTAATATCCAAACTATAGTGAAAACACTATCAATTAGCACAGTAACAAGATCGGCAGTTTAAGACATTAACTTGTAAGCACAAAACACAAGATACTTCTCTTTTCAATATGAATAAGGCTTTATTAGATAAATCTAAGACATGTAAACTAATCACACACATAAACGCACGCACACACACATTCACACAAGTTGCAGGGAGGTCGAAAGTTAGGGAAAGATGAGTTTAAGAGAATGGAAATATGGAATCCCAAGTTAACAGCAATACGTTAAATTGCATAAACATGAACAACCATCAATCACGTAATTAGCCTCGCATTGAGTTCCTCAATGAGGTTAAAATTATATTAGATACACCAGTAAAGGTCACAGTCTGGAGGTAAAGTTACTTGCATCTCCTGTGAAGAAGGAGCCTCGGTGAAAGGGCTATCCCGAGGTCGTTGATTGGCTGGAAGTTCAGTCTCTGAAGTGACGTCTTGGGAAGCCCGTGGTTGTTGGGCGTTGGCTGAAAGTGCAGAGTCGTGTTCGCTGGTTGAAGTTGAATGGACGTTACAAAACTTAACTCAGAACACGAAACTCTCAAACGGAAAAGAAAAGAAATAAAGTTTGACGAGACTAGGTTGTGTTCCTTCTCATAGTAGCAGCAGGCAGGCACGCTGGAACCGCGCTCAAAGAACAATGAATGACTACCGCATGGCTAGATGCTACAAGCTAAAGCTAGGTAGCAAAGCTACAAGCTAAAAGCTAAGAGCAGGCATGACTGATAGCAGCAGCTAGAACTAGAACTAAAAGCCGACTAAAAGCCGACATGGCTAATAGCAGCAGGCAGACTAAAAGCAAGGCATGACTAAAAGCGAAAATTACATCGTGTCCAAAGTATTTAAAACTTCCTGTTGGCCACCCCTCAAATGTTGCCTTGACCAATCAGATATGTTCTTGAGTCTTGGGTATCATAAATCATTTGTTTATCTTACCAAGCATGTTGGTTCTTGCCTCACAGGGTCTAATTTTGGACATGTTCCTATAACTATGGATTATGATATATTTTACAAATAAATGATTATTTCAGGACAAATATCAAGCAAGAAAATGCGATTATTTCAATGACGTAGACGATGACCTAGGTATCCTGAGAAGTTATCAAAAGACATACACCAATAAGTAGATTATACATGATAAGTCAAATGTGTGGGTTACACGTAAATGAATATGGAGTTAAAGCAATGGAATGATTCATTCATAAGTCTTTTTTGAGTTCATTCTGGTCCATATATAATGTATAAAAAGGTTTCTTTGCCATTCTCTGGCAAAGGACTTTTCTGTGAAGACAAAGGTTTAAAGCCCTTCCCCCTTAGGAATTTCAGTCTGGTTTCACTGGCTGGGGGGGGGAAGTCAATGCAAGTATTTAACTTGATCTCCTGGGTTTACATGTGATGTCCAGCGTTGCATTCCAATCACGAACAATAAATTTGGACAATCTCTTCTTCGAATTAAAATTGTCAATAATTGTTCTATTGGTGTTAATGTTGAAAGCTGTTGTGTGAACAAGTTGGTTGGTTGGTTATCTTGGCCTGGTTCCTGTGGCACTAGAACTGATTTATGACTTCCTGAGGAATTCAGCTCATGTTCAATGCACACAGCTCTGATAGACTCTTTGATTTGTCTGATTTGACTCATTTCTGCT